>NC_143033.1:24040000-24340000 GCF_057628025.1 Oncorhynchus mykiss | reverse complement strand
TGGGCGGAGCAGTTGCTGTACCAGGCGGTGATACAGCGCGACAGGATGCTCTCGATTGCGCATCTGTAGAAGTTTGTGAGTGCTTTTGGTGACAAGCCGAATATCTTCAGACTCCTACCTTCCCCACTACTGTCCCGTCGATGTGGATAGGGGGGTGCTCCCTCTGCTGTTTCCTGAAGTCCACAATCATCTCCTTTGTTTTGTTGACGTTGAGTGTGAGGTTATTTTCCTGACACCACACTCCAAGGGCCCTCACCTCCTCCCTGTAGGCACTCTCGTTCTTGTTGGTAATCAAGCCTCCCACTGTAGTGTCGTCCGCAAACTTGATGATTGAGTTGGAGGCGTGCATGGCCACGCAGTCGTGGGTGAACAGGGAGTACAGGAGAGGGCTCAGAACGCACCCTTGTGGGACCCCAGTGTTGAGGATCAGCGGGGTGGAGATGTTGTTACCTACCCTCACCACCTGGGAGCAGCCAGTCAGGAAGTCCAGTACCCAGTTGCACAGGGCGGGGTCGAGACCCAGGGTCTCGAGCTTGATGACGAGTTTGGAGGGTACTATGGTGTTAAATGCTGAGCTGTAGTCGATGAACAGCATTCTGACATAGGTATTCCTTTTGTCCAGATGGGTTAGGGCAGTGTGGTTGCGATTGCGTCGTCTGTAGACCTGTTGGGGCGGTAAGCAAATTGGAGTGGGTCTAGGGTGTCAGGTAGGGTGGAGGTGATATGGTCCTTGACTAGTCTCTTAAAGCACTTCATGATAACGGAAGTGAGTGCTACGGGGCGGTAGTCGTTTAGCTCAGTTACCTTAGCTTTCTTGGGAACAAGAACAATGGTGGTCCTCTTGAAGCATGTGGGAACAGCAGACTGGGATAAGGATTGATTGAATATGTCCGTAAACACACCAGCCAGCCTGTCTGCGCATGCTCTGAGAACGCGGCTGGGGATGCCGTCTGGGCCTGCAGCCTTGCGAGGGTTAACACGTTTAAATGTTATACTCACGTATGGATGACTCATAGTGAAGACTGGGTTTGTGCAGATAACCAACAATTTACGATGTTTGGAATGAGACTAACGTGAGGTAAAGAAGAATTAATAAATCAGAAGACTATTGATCCGATATGAAAATATCTAAAAAGTTATATTAGGAAAATTATAACTTTGTAATCTGAATATTTTCCTTAGTGCCCTGACTTCCTAGTTAATTACAGTTACATGATTAATCAGTTTAATGCATAATAATAATTACAGAGAGTAAAGATTTGATAAAGATTAATCTACAGTTTAATGATGCCAAAGACACGACAACGGGGACAGTTTGCACTGTAAACTGGTAACAACAACAACACAGGGCAGTGTCCCTTCAATCCTGCTTGCCGCAGTAAGATAAGGGAAGTAGCTAGATAGTGTAGCCAACATCAGGCCAGGGTGAAGGCTAAAGCACATTTATTGTAATGATTTTCAACGAGAACTTACAACTACGGCATTAATGTCTACATTAAAAAAAAACTATTCTAAACATGCTCCCTTGTTCCAACTTTGGCAGGCAAGCAACATCTTTCTAGCAACATCTACATCTACCAACTAGCAAGCTGGGAAGGGCTCAATAGGATGACTTACTGAACCGAATCTGTTCGTCTCCACTATACTTTTGCTGCACCAAACATCTAATACATTTGGGCCCTAGGTATGTCCGTATAGCCTCTCCCGAGTTCCGAAGGTCCCGTGTTCAATTCCAGTTGTAGAGACAAATTTGGACTTTATTTGTACCTTAACCCTTAACGTAACCATTCGGAATGAATGCCTAAACTTAAAGATGCACTATGCAGAAATTGCTCTACCAATTTCCTGGTTGCTAAAATTCTAACAGTTCGCCTAATTTCAGTTTATGTGACAAACAAGCAAGTATAGTGTAGGTGATCATTGTTCCATCTAAACCGCTGTTAATATATGTTCTATAACCAAAAATATTGTATTTTCAAATGTTTGAAGCTGGTGTACAAAACGAAAGTAAAAGATGCAAAAATGTAACTTAAAAACAGGAAGCATAGAAATAGTGCACATAGAACATATCTACCGCTTCTTAGACCTCCTTGCAATGAGAATTACATATGTATAACTCACATTTCTAAGTGAATTTTGTCAAGTCACCCAAAAAGTTACACATTGCAGCTTTAATGTTTTAACTCTACCCAAAACCTTAACCCTTAATTAAAAAAAAAAAATGTGAGGTTTGAAGTAGGGCTGTTTCGGTGACCATATTACCGTCACACCAGCGGACACGAGTCATGAAGGCAGTCAAATTCCACATCATGCTGCTGCTGGTCATTAGTAGCCTACCAAACTTGCTAACTGCCTGGTACTGCCTGGTACTCAGCACTCTATTGCCCCTGTAATCACACTGACATCAATGCAAATGTAATCAAAAATTGAATCAAACACTTCATGAGAGCCCATGAGCTCATGTTCCTATCTATAGGTGGCTGGCTGGCATGAAAATGAACCACGGGAAAAGCGTCCTCCATTCACTATTTAAGTGCATAGATGACATGTATTTTTTCCCATTCCCCTGTTTCGAGATAGGTGCATGATAATGGTCCATTTTAAGTCAAAACAAATTTCACAAATATATTATTTAGTATATTTAAAGACAAGATTACAAGAATAGTCTGATGGGTGACAATATTAGCCTATCACTTGTGAATGACATATTATCACTTGTGAATGATGCCAAGCATAAGGCAAGAAACAATGCCTTTTTTTGCAACTTTTTCAAATCATAGTCGCACACCTCATGTAGCCTATCCCATAGGCCTAAACAGTGGTGTACTTAAGTAAAAGTACTTAAGTAAAAATACTTTAAAGTTCTACTGAAGTAGTTTTGTGGGGTATCTCTACTTTACTTTACTATTTAAATGTTTGACTACTTTTACTTCACTACATTCCTAAAGAAAATAATGTACTTTTTACTCCATACATTTTCCTTGACACCGAAAAGTTCTTGTTACATTTTGAATGCTCTAGCAGGTCAGAAAAATTGTCCAATTCATAAACTTATCAAGAGAACATCCCTGTTCATCCCTTCTATTTCTGATCTGTCAGACTTCCCAAACACAAATGCATGGTTTGTAAATCTGAGTGTTGGAGTGTGCCCCTGGCTATCCGTAAATAAATATAAAACTAGAAAATAGTGCCTTCTGGTTGCTTAATATAAGGTATGTGAAATGATTTATACTTTTACTTTCGATAATTAAGTATATTTTGGCAATTACATTCACTTTTGATACTTAAGTATATTTAAAACCAAATACTTTCAGACATTTAATCAAGCAGCGTTTTACTGGTTGACTTTCACTTTTATTTGAGTCATTTTCTAATAAGGTATCTTTACTTTTACTCAAGCATGACAATTGGGTACTTTTTCCACCACTATGTTTTGATAAGATTTGTATCACAACTAAAGTGGCCAAATAACTTCTTAAAATTAAGCACATTAATGTGCTTTACAATGAGATTAGAGCATAACTGGCATACATAAGTAGTGTGTGAGTTTCAAGTTTGGGGAAATACTTTTCACCATCAAAAATGCACCTTTATAATCTAAGCATTACATGCATAATCTCACTTTTGATAATGGTGTTTTTCCGCTAATGGAACATTCACGCTTATAACCTACTGCCATGTGTGCATTGCTGTGCTTATAATGTGAAGAAATAGCCTAATAGTTAACGAGATGTCAAGCTAGATGTTCTGATCTGTTGCGTCAGCAACATTGCATAAAAACATGTTTTTTTATGCTAGTGGATGCATTAATTTAGGATCTAATGCATCCCACAACTGTACCAGACTATGTTAGAATATTTATTTCTGGCACAGAATAGAATAGGTAAACTTTTGTACTATGGGGGATAGTAGATTGACATAGGCTAGTGCTTTTGCTGTTTGTTAGGCCAGCTCATCTTGTTGGCTGACGAAAAGTAAATGTGGACAGTCCTTCCAATATCTTCAATATGCGCCTCGGAATTGGACAAGCACGCACGCAGTTGCGTCCCCGATGTGTCTGTCTTCACTTGTAGCCTGTGAGAAAGTCCCAATCACGTGATGGAGAGCCATGTGAGTGAGAAGTGATTCGGGGCACATATCACCCAGGGAGAAGGGAACAACGTCCACTGGCCGCAAAAGTCATTAACTTTTTTTAGGGTGCATTAAGACCACACAAAGGGGATGCCGTCGTGAAATTAGAGGCATTATCAAGTTTTTTAAAATTTATTTTACCTTTATTTAACTAGGCAAGTCAGTTAAGAACACATTTTTATTTTCAATGATGGCCTAGGAACAGTGGGTTAACTGCCTGTTCAGGGGCAGAACGACAGATTTGTACCTTGTCAGCTCGGGGGTTTGAGCTTGCAACCTTCCGGTTACTAGTCCAATGCTGCTTGTCAAATGCTTGTCAAGTGCTTGTCAAATTGTGAATGAGAGACTGATGAAGTGTGTACAGCCTGCGCAAAAAAACAAAGCAGAGCTCATGCCTTTCAAGCGACTTGTTTCAAATCATCATTAGAGTCGTATTATGCAGCCTAAAGTTACATTAATAACTCTAAATAAAACATGTAGGAGTACCTATTTCTTTGCTACCGCTCAACACAGAATAGACACATGCACGCACTCGCTCAAACAGTTTGGAGAAAATATCCTTTCTATTTTATTCAGCTTTATTCAATTATATTTTTCATACTATAAAACAATATAAAATAATCCCACGGAAATCTAACCAAATCTTGTCTGCTAAATGAACTAGTGTAGCCCACAGCCACATGGCATAGCCAGATTAGGACCTAACATAAGGACAACTCAGAGTATGCTATTCTGTTCTTCTGAAATAGATGACATTTTCTTTATATCAGATTTCTTTAGACCTGTCTAAAATAAATAATGGATTTTTGTGAATGTGTTGGCTATTTTACATGGATTTATTAGCCTTTTTAAAATGTAGATGTTCCAAAGGTCTGCATCTGTGGAAACTAGGCAATGTGTGGAAACTAGGACATGCTAAATGTGTTTATTACCATGAGATCGACAGTTATTTGCTTGACAACCACCGGCTGACGAAATAATGTGACCGCACAGCCCTAGTTTGAAGCGGAACTATACTGAGCAAAAAGTTCTACAGCTGCACCATCGAGAGCATCTTGACTGGCTGCATCACCGCTTAATTTGGCAAATGCACCACCCTCGACAGCAAACCACTACAGACGATGGTACGGACAGCCCAGTACCGAGTTCCCTGCCATCCAGCACCTCTATATCAGGCAAACGTAAGACTGCTAAATAGTTAGATAATGGTTACTCTGCACTGACCCTGTCTTGTACTGACTCTATGCACACTCACAATACAAAATATACACACTATATACACTCTCACACATATACAGTGGGGCAAAACAAGTATTTAGTCAGCAACCAATTGTGCTAGATCTCCCAATACTTATTTTCCACCATAATTTGCAAATAAATTCATTAAAAATCTTACAATGTGATTTTCTGGATTTTTTTTCTTCTCATTTTGTCTGTCATAGTTGAAGTGTACCTATGATGAAAATTACAGGCCTCTCTCATCTTTTAAGTAAGAGAACTTGCACAACTGGTGACTGACTAAATACTTTTTGCCCCACTGTACCATACTGACCCACTCACACACATTCACATACACTACTGTACATATGCACATAACACACAAATGCATACCGACACAACATAAACACACAACACACACAACAACGTCTCCCACAATGTGATCAAGACAAAGTAGATGATCGTGGACTACAGGAAAAGGAGGGCAGAGCCCGCCCTCATTCTCATCGACGGGGCTGTAGTGGAACAGGATGAGAGCTTCAAGTTCCTTCGTGTCCACATCACCAACAAACTATCATGGTCCAAGCACACCAAGACAGTCGTGAAGAGGGAACGACAACACTTATTCCCCCTCAGGAGACTGAAAAGATTTGGCATGGGTCCTCAGATCCTCAGAAAGTTCTACAGCTGCACCATCGAGAACCTCCTGACTGGTTGCATCACCACCTGGAATGACAACTGCTCGGCCTTCCGTATGGCCCTGTACATCACTGGGGCCAAGCTTCCTGCCATCCAGGACTTCTATACCAGGCGGTGTCAGAGGAAGGCCCTAAAAATTGCCAAAGACTACAGCCACCCTGTTCTCTCTGCTATGGCATGGCAATCGGTACCGGAGCGCCAAGTCTAGGTCCAAAAGACTTCTGAACAGCTTCTACCCTCAAGCCATAAGACTGCTAAACAGCTAATTAAATGGGTACCTGGACTATTTGCATTGACCCCCCTTTTTTTATGCTGCTGCTACTTGCTGTTTATTATCTATTATCTATGCATAGTCACTTTACCCTTACCTACATGTACTTATTACCTCAATTACCTCGACTACCCCCGCAGATTGACTCCGTGCCGGTACCCCCTGTATCGTTATTGTTATTTTATTGTTGCTCTTTCATTTTTTACTTTACTTTATTTAGTAAATATTTTTTCCTAATTCTTGTTTTTCTTAAAACTGTGTTGTTGGTTAAGGGCTTGCATTTCAAAGTAAGGTCTAAACTTGTCGTATTCAGCGCATGTGACAAATACAATTTGATTTGATTTGACATACTCATCATATGCGGTTGCTACTCTTTATTTTAGTCTTACTATTATCTATCCTGGTGCCTAATCACTTTACTCTGCCTTCATGTACATATCTACCTCAAATACCTCATTCCCCTCCCTGCACATTGATCTGGTACTCCCTGTATATAGCTTCATTCTTGTATGTTTTATTCCTCTTGTCTTACTCTTTTTATTTTTACTATTATTTTTTAATTCTATATCACTGGTCTCGTAAGCAAGCATTTCACGGTTAAGTCTACACCCGTTGTATTCGGCATATGTGACGAATACAATTTGATTTTGATTTACTTGATTTGAGCAACCCAGGGCGTCAAAAACGCTGTGTCTGAATCTGAAGTCAAATTGGTAAAACCGTGAGCTCTTGTTGCATTTTTCACACTCAACCACTTGATCATTCCTTCAATCCCCTGTACTGTATACAGCAACACTATTTACATATTTTCCAACTCGCATGACAAGGTATGTTCTCTTTCCAAAAAATCCTTTAGCAGATGTTAATTCAATAATGTGTGTGAGAGGAATCCAGGAAATGAGTGAGAAAGAGAGAGAGAGATGGAGACAGAGATAGAGAGGGAGAGAGGCGTAAACAGCTCCTAACTGGCACTAGCTCAGCACTTAAGATAATGATGCTCTTTGAGAGGAGGAGAGAGGTGTACATGTGACTCTCCATCAGGGAGTTTTCATTTGAACAGTTTCTCTCTTTGCAGGCCTTTCATGGCCTCTCTCTGGTGCAACTTCCCACAGTGACATGCTAATGAAATGGATGAAGGCATTTGACCGATTAGCTCTTACAGCATTCAGCACATCTCAGCCAAGACTAGTGCCAAACATTAAATAGTCAGCCTCTGATGCATTTTATGCACCTTCAGTGCATGTGGTCAAGCAAGTGTGTGTGCTTGCACTTAGTTGTGCATTGTTCTCAGGCAAGGTGTACAATTCTGTTCGCAAGGATAGCTCTGCAGGTGCGCATTGATATGACCACCATCTACTAGTGTATGTGGTGTGTGTGTGTGTGTGTGTGTGTGCACATGTGTTTGTGCGTGGCATGCTCTATATGCTCTCACCGTCTGCCACCTCTAGCTGAGCCTTGGCCAGGATGCTGCCGGCCACAGTGAGGGCCTGGCATGTGTAGAAGCCTGCATCAGAGCGCTGTACGGAGGAGATGGTCAGCTCTCCACTCACTGCCACTGACACACGGCTGTCTCCCTGCGCTGGCTGGCTGGGGAACAGCAGATCCTGGTGAGATAACATAGACTCATTATGAAAAACAGCATGGTGTTTAGTCCTCTGCTCCATAGAAAACATGGCGAGATTCAATGTAGGCCTAAATGTTGACCTTAATAGTATGAGCGAATAGTAAATCATAAATGTACTGTGAGTCATAATTACTGTCAGTGACAACCTTGGCAATACAATGTTATATAACAGTGTAGTCCCATGCACCATACATGTACAAGGCAAGAGCAGACTGCATTAACTAAAAAGCACCAACAGGTCAAACCAATCATCTGAAGCCTTGCTCGATTTTACTCCATTTCCATTCTCAGTGTATGTTCATTACTAACTAGGATGTTATATCCTTAGTCCTCCTATTCACTCACTTATCCTAGAAATGTGTGTGTAATTCAGTAGTAAGGGTTTGGGGTCCTCTATCTGCTCGGAGTGGTCAGTAATTTACACTGTGGGTGAGACGCAGTCAGCCCTGCCAGTGATGATGCCCTGCACTACCGGTCTTGAAGTTAAGTGAGTCCTCACAGCCGCTCACACATAGCCTTGAAGACTCTGCCTCTTTCGCGTCAATTAGATTTTTTTCCCATTCCGCTACCTGAGAGCAGACAAACGGAGGGTAAGGGAAGGACATTAGCCTGATCCCATTATGCCTAACAACTAATGCAGAAAATTTATGTAATTTCTTGTGAAATAAATTGCTGGTCAAAGCCCTGCAAAGTGGACTGATGATTCACTTCATTATGTAACTGTCACCAGGCTCGGGAATCCGGAATGCCCTCTCTCGCTCCACGGCTCTATCCACTGTCCAATCAGGACCAAACCTTCATGTCTCAATTAGGTAAACAAGGAGAAGGTTATTTTTGTTTATGTGCATTGGAGGAGGCCAACACACTAAGGGGAACTCTCATGTATGAAAGCACACAGACATTCAACACACGTTATTCAAACAAGGGTTTCTTACCTGGCTCCCATCTCGTTGCCAAAACACAGTGGGTTGGGGGTTGCCCTTGGTCTCACAGGGGAAGGTGGCTGTGCGCCCTTCAGCCACGATCTGGTCCCGGGGTCGCACCACAAACAGGGGAGCCTCTGAAGGTCAAAGGTCAGATATGTCAAACTGTCACCACAGCACAGCAGGAACACATTTAGAGAAAATTATGTTCATGTACACACACTAAGCAAGGAGCGCTACAGGTTTCAGCTACAAGCTACAGGCTGCAGGGAACATGCAACAGGTGATTGTCTAGTTGCCTCTCTTAAGAGCCATTACTACAGGTAACAGACCATAGAAGCCATAGTTCCAGCTGGCCGCAAACCTGCATGAATGAGACCAACTCATGAGCACGGCTGCTTTAACACACATTCTCCCCTTCTAGTCTCTACATCAGAACTACTGCATATCAACTACTATGTCTTGATACTGTTGGAGAAACAAAGGGTTTTCAACTAACTTTACAACACAACTAAAAGGAGGGCAGGGTTGGGTGGTTCAAACTAAGGAACTAAATGTGCATGAATTAGTACTGTATGTTAAATAATCAGGTGTTAATGTGTGTTTTGTGTTTATCGGTGTGTATGTATGCAAGGGTAGGAACATTTACTGAGCCCTTTTAAGCATGTGCCTTTGCGTGTGTGTGTGTGCATGTGTGTATCGTTGTGTGATAGAGAGAGAGAGCGAGAGAGAGAGTAATACATGCACAATGGGATCAGGTCTTACTTACCAACAGGGCGAGCTGGTGAAAGAACAATGGTGTGGATGGGTGAGGACAAAACACAAGACCGAGAGGAGAGGAGGAGAGGAGAGGGAAAGAAAAATAAATGAAAATCAGAAATGAATGACATGGTGTTGGGTACAAAAGTCCAGCAGGTACGGATGAGGAGAGTGGGGTTCAGTCACCATGGCAGGTGATGGCATGGGGCTTAGGTAAAGGAAATAAACCTGGCATAATCTTAGGTTGGAAGGGTTTTATAGTAATACAATGTTCACATTGTCTTATGCACAGTCACAGATGTGGAAACATAATAGCATCACCACTGACACACTGTGCTTATGTACAAACAAACAAAGGCAAAATCAGAAAGCTGAGTTTCGCCTGCCCTTACCCTCTTCAACACAAATACCCTTAAAATACCCTACCAGAGTCTCACTGCACCAGTTCTATTAGCATTCCAGTGGAGAGAGCGATGCAGGGTGTGTAGCACAATTGGTTCTGGTTAAGTTGCTCATCTTTGTGTGGAGGCTGAAGGTCCTGGTGTAATCATTCAGTCTGGGCCCTGGGAAAGAGAGGGACTGAGCCCAGCTCCAGGCTCACATCAGGGGGGCGATAACAATCGCACGGACTCACCCTGCTGAGACTATTACCACAGCTCCAGGAACAGGACTGGTGTCTGTCTGTCTCCTACGTTAGCATATACTCACCCCTGATAGTGAGGGTAGCCGAGACCTCCACTTTGCCCACACGGTTCTCAGCCACACAGGTGAAGGTGCCCTGGTCGCCAGCCGATGCCTTCTTGATCCTCAGGAGGAAATCCTCCTTCTCATAACGGACGTCATATCTGAGGAAGAAGGAGAGGAGAGGTTGACATTACACAAGTCAAGCATGCATACCAGAAAAGCAGTCCACTTCTGGGACATGTTAGAGTAAAGCTTACATAAAATAATAGGCTGTGGAGATAAGGTTGTTTTGAAAAATAAAGCAAGGTTTTCTGAGACACTTAAAACTCTGCGCTGCAGAGAGACTACATTCTGCTACAGAGGAGGAGGAGGAGAAAGGGGGCCAATTGTGCAGGGCTGAAAGGAAAGGTAAAATGAAAGGTGCTTTCAGCTGGAACCCTGACTCTTCCTCTATTTCAATATTTATGAAGAGGAGGCACCCACTGTGGGGTGTGTGGGAGTGTGTGTGCTATGTGTGCTATGTGTGCTATGAGTGAGTGAGTGAGTGAGTGAGTCAGTGAGTGAGTGAGTGAGTGAGTGAGTGAGTGAGTGAGTGAGTGAGTGAGTGAGTGAGTGAGTGAGTGAGTGAGTGAGTGAGTGAGTGAGTGAGTGAGTGAGTGAGAGAGAGAGAGAGAGAGAGAGAGAGAGAGAGAAAGAAAGAAAGAAAGAAAGAAAGAAAGAAAGAAAGAAAGAAAGAAAGAAAGAAAGAAAGAAAGAAAGAAAGAAAGAAAGAGAGGCTGTCTAATCCCAGAGCTGGCAAGGTGGAAAAATCTTCAGTTCTGCCCTTGAGCAAGGCAGTTAAACCCACAACAACTGCTCCACGGGAGCCGATGAGGCGGAAGTCGATTAAGGCAGCCAGAGCAGGGCTAACAGTTCATCACTCAGAGAAACACCAGTCCTAACAGAGCAGGGCTAACAGTTCATCACTCAGAGAAACACCAGTCCTAACAGAGCAGGTCTACCAGTTCATCACTCAGAGAAACACCAGTCCTAACAGAGCAGGGCTAACAGTTCATCACTCAGAGAAACACCAGTCCTAACAGAGCAGGGCTAACAGTTCATCACTCAGAGAAACACCAGTCCTAACAGAGCAGGTCTACCAGTTCATCACATAGAGAAACACCAGTCCTAACAGAGCAGGTCTAACAGTCCATCAGTCAGAGAAACACCAGTCCTAACAGATCAGATCTACCAGTTCATCACTCAGAGAAACACCAGTCCTAACAGAGCAGGGCTAACAGTCCATCAGTCAGAGAAACACCAGTGCCAACAGAGCAGGTCTACCAGTTCATCACTCAGAGAAACAACAGTCCTAACAGAGCAGGTCTACCAGTTCATCACTCAGAGAAACACCAGTCCTAACAGAGCAGGTCTAACAGTCCATCAGTCAGAGAAACACCAGTCCTAACAGAGCAGGGCTAACAGTCCATCACTCAGGGAAACACTGGTCCTAACAGAGCAGGTCTACCAGTCCATCACTCAGAGAAACACCAGTCCTAACAGAGCATGTCTACCAGTTCATCACTCAAGGGCAGAGGGTTTGACATGGCTGCAGAGCATGGAACATTATAGAGCTGGACTCTACCCTCTAAGGGGCCTCCTCTGGTCTCTGAGGCAGACAGACCAGCAGACGGTAAATCTGTCCAGTCTTCCATAATGTCTGGACATGTGAGACGAGCAGAGCACTGAAACAGAATGAGGGGGGTGGGGCCACAGATACAAGAGGTGAGAAAAGTGAGGGGGGAGAATATCGATAGAGCTTTCTGTCCGTTAGGACAGTTGGTGTGTCTGTCTGAAACTTGTGAAGACTCCAGTCATGTCACGTCTCTGACCCACATACACACCTCCCCAGAGGGCTGGTCTGGGAGGGATGGGGAAAGAGAGGGCGGGAAGGAAGGAAGGAGAGCGAGAAAGAGAGAATGGCAGGTCTGGAAGTAGGGCATGTTTCTGGAATCAGGGGGAAGGATGGAGAAAGGAGTGAACAGGGAGTAGACAGAGAGACAGCCAGATGGAAGTACAGCCAGACAGACACTACTCTATTCTACCCCAGTCTGAGAGAACGTTCCTCACGGCCACTTCCTGTCTCGGATACATGGTCCTGCTGAACACACAGATTGAAGCCAACACTATCTTAATTCTCTCCCACACCACTACTACTTCAGGGTACTTCCTAGAAATACACACTTAAAGTATATCATGGACTGAAACATATATTTCCTCTCATACAGATCCCAATAGGGTCAAATACGTCATATTGGATTTGACATCGGCAAACTGTGAAAGTGTTTTCAGTTACTGTGAAACTAGCCAGGCTAACAGAGTAAAGCCGGCTGCTGGGAGGGACAAAGAGTTATGGTAAATGTTGTTTTATGCTGTGGACCTAACCACATATTGACTCCATTGGCAGTGTAGTCCTCCTGTTGTGACACCAAGCTAAGGTCTCTAACCTCAGACTACCCTGCATGTCTAAAGCCAGTTGTGTAAATGGATTATTGCTCTGTGCAATTGTCCTGATGGCCACTTCAATTAGATAATGATACATAATAGTGACCTAAATATATGGTATTGCTAGAGCTTAGGTCTTGTGTAGAGTAGCTATATAAATAAAATGACTATTTCTATGAGTCTAGCTAGAACGGGTAGAAAACTTTCATAAATAATTCATACCCCTTGATTTATTCTACATTTTGTTATGTTACAATCTGAATTCAAAATGGATTAAATATATATTTTTCTCTCACCCATCTACACTCAATACCTCATAATGACAAAGTGAAAACATGTTTTTAGAAATTTTAGCAAATGTACTGAAAATGAAATACAGAAATATCTAATTTACATAAGAATTTACAATCCTGAGTCAATACATCACCTTTGGCAGCGATTACAGCTGTGAGTCTCTAAGAGCTTACACTCCTAGATAGTACAATATTTGCCCATTATTATCTTTAAAATTATTCAAGCTCTGTCAATGTGGGTTGTTGATCATTACTAGACAGCCATTTTCAAGTCCTTCCATAGGTTTTCAAGTTGAAGCAACTCCAGTGTGCAATAGGCCTTGTGTTTTAGGTTATTATTCTGCTGAAAGTTAAATTAATCTACCAGTGTCTGGTGGAATGCCCACTGAACCAGGTTTTCCTCTAGGATTTAACCTGTGCTTAGCTCCATTCCGTTTATTTTTATCCTGAAAAACTCACCAGTCCTTTATGATTACAAGCATACCCATAACATGATGCAGCCACCACTACAGTATACTTGAAAATATGAAGAATGGTACTCAGTGATGTGTTGTGTTGGATTTGACCCAAACATAATGCTTTGTATTCAGGACATAAAGTTATTAATTTGCCACATTTTTGGCAGATTTACTTTAGTCCCTTATTGTAAAAAGAATGCATGTTTTGGAATATTTTTATTCTGTAAAGGCTTCCTTATTTTCACTCTGTCATTTAGGTTAGTATTGTGGAGTAACTACAACACTGTTAATCCATCCTCAGTTTTCTACTATCACAGCCATTAAACTCTGTAACTGTTTTACAACCACCATTGGAATCATTTTGAAATCCCTGAGAGGTATCCTTCCAATCCAGCAACTGAGTGAGGAAGGACGCCTGCATATTTCTAGTGACTGGTCGTATTGATACACCATCCAAAGAGTAATTAATAAGTTCACCATGCTCACAGGGATATTCAATGTCTGCTTTTTTGAACCTTTCTTCCAATAGGTCCCCTTTTTTTGTGAGGCATTGGAAAACCTCCCTGGTCTTTGTGGTTGAATCTCTGCTTGAAATTCATTGCTCGACTGTGAGTCCATGAAACGTATTAATTGACTTGTTAAGCACACTTTCTACTCCTGAACATATTTAGGCTTGCCATAACAAAGGGGTTGAATACTTATTGACTCAAGACATTTCAGATTTTCATTTTTAATTAACTTGTAAAAATGTCTAAAAACATTATTCCACTTTGACATTATGGGGTATTATATGTTGGCCATTTCGAATTCAGGCTGTAACATTATTTATTTTTTAAGTCAAGTGGTGTGAATACTTTCTGAAGTACATTCGGAAAGAATTCAGACTCCTGGACTTTTACCACATTTGGTTACGTTACAGCCTTATTCTAAAATTGATTAAATCATTTTTCCCCCTCATCAATCTACACACAACACCCCATAATGACAAAGTAAAAACAGGTTTTAAAAAATGTTCATAAAAAATGCAATGTCACATTTACACAAGTATTCAGACACTTTATTCAGTACTTTGTTGAAGCACCTTTGGCAGCGATTACAGCCTTTAGTCTTCTTGGGTATGATTCTACAAGCTCGGCACACCTGTATTTGGGGAGTTTCTCCCATTCTTCTTTGCGGATCCTCTCAAGCTCTGTCAGGTTGGATGCTGAGCGTTGCTGAAAATATATTTTCAGGTCTCTCCAGAGATGTTAGATTGGGTTCAAGTCCGGGCTCTGGCTGGGCCACTCAAGGACATTCAGAAACGTGTCACTCCTGCATTGTCTTGGCTGTGTGCTTAAGGTCGTTGTCCTGTTGGAAGGTGAACATTCGCTCCAGTCTGAGGTCCTGAGCACTCTGGAGCAGATTTTCATCAAGGATCTCTCTTTACTTTGCTCCGTTCATCTTTTCCTCTATCCTAACTAGTCTCCCAGTCACTGCCACTGAAAAGCATCTCCACAGCCTGATGCTGCCACTACCATGCTTCACCGTAGGGATGGTTCCAGGTTTCCTCCAGATGTGAGTTCAATCTTGGTTTCATCAGACCAGAGAAGCTTGTTTCTCTTGGTCTGAGAGTCCTTTAGGTGCCTTTTGGCATACACCAAGCAGGATGTCATGTGCCTTTTTACTGAGGAGTGGCTTCTGTCTGGCCACTCCAACATAAAGGCCTGATTGGTGGAACACAGCAGGGATGGTTGTCCTTCTGGAAGGTTCTCCATTCTCCACATAGGAACTCTGGAACTCTGCCAGAGTGACCATCAGGTTCTTGGTTGACTCCCTGACCAAGGCCCGTCTCCTCCAATTGCAAAGTTAGCCGGGTGGACAGCTCTATGAAAAGTCTTTGTGATTCCAAACTTCATCCATTTAAGAATAATGGAGGCCACTGTTTTCTTGGGGACCTTCAATGCTCCAGAAATGTTTTGGTACCCTTCCCCAGATCTGTGCCTCGACACAACCCTGTCTCAGAGCTCTACGGACAATTTCTTCGACCTTATGGCTTGGTTTTTGCTCTGACATGCACTGTCAACAGTGGGACCTTGTATAGAGAGGTGTGTGCCTTTCCAAATCATGTCCAGTCAATACCACATGTGGACTCTAAGCAAGTTGTAGAAACGTCTCAAGGGTGATCAGTGGAAACAGGACGCACCTGCACTCAATTTCGTGTCTCATAGCAAGGGGGCTGAATACTTATGTGAATCAGGTAATTCTGTTTTTCATTTTTAATAACTGTAAAAACTTTGTCATTATGGGGTATTGTTCATTTCCGAATGCACTTTATATCATCGAAAATCAAGAGCTTGAATACTAAAATATAGATACAGAAACACAGACAAAAAGGAGGAAGTAGAGTAAAGAAATGGAGTTACGTGCATCATGCACTATGTATACAAAAATATGTGGACACCCCCTCAAATTAGTGGATTTGGCTATTTCACTTGGCTATTTCAGCAACACAGTTGCTGACAGGTGTATAAAATTGAGCACACAACCAGGCAATCTCCACACACAAACATTGGCAGTAGAATGGGCTTGCTGAAGAGCTCAATGACTTTCAATGTACAGTTGTGGCCAAAAGTTTTGACAATGACACAAATATTAATTTTCACAACGTTTGCTGCTTCAGTGTCTTTAGATATTTTTGTCAGATGTTACTATGGAATACTGAATTATAATTACAAGCATTTCACAAGTGTCAAAGGCTTTTATTGACAATTACATGAAGTTGATGCAAAGAGTCAATATTTGCAGTGTTGACCCTGCTTTTTCAAGACCTCTGCAATCCACCCTGGCATGCTGTTAATTAACTTCTGGGCCACACTGATGGCAGCTCATTCTTGCATAATCAATGCTTGGAGTTTGTCAGAATTTGTGGGTTTTTGTTTGTCCACCCGCCTCTTGAGGATTGACCACAAATTCACAATGGGATTAAGGTCCGGGGAGTTTCCTGGCCATGGACCCAAAGTTATGGACCCACTTAGTTATCACTTTTACCTTATGGCAAGGTGCTCCATCATGCTGGGAAATGCATTGTTTGTCACCAAACTGTTCCTGGATGGTTGGGAGAAGTTTCGCTCGGAGGATGTGCTGGTACCATTCTTTATTCATGGCTGTGTTCTTAGGCAAAATTGTGAGTGAGCCCACTGCCTTGGCTGAGAAGCAACCCCACACATGAATGGTCTCAGAATGCTTTACTGTTGGCATGACACAGGACTGATGGTAGCGCTCACGTTGTCTTCTCCGGACAAGGGATTCAGAGAAAATGACTTCAGCAGTCCAATCCCTGTACCTTTTGCAGAATATCAGTCTGTCCCTGATGTTTTTCCTGGAGAGAAGTGGCTTCTTTGCTGCCCTTCTTGACACCAGGATATCCTCAAAAAATCTTTGCCTCACTGTGCGTGCAGATGCACTCACACCTGCCTGTTGCCATTCCTGAGCAAGCTCTGTACTGGTGGTGCCCCGATCCCGCAGCTGAATCAACTTTAGGAGAAGGTCCTGGTGCTTGCTCGACTTTCTTGAGCGCCCTGAAGGCTTCTTCACAACAATTGAACCGCTCTCCTTGAAGTTCTTGATAATCCGATAAATGGTTGATTTAGGTGCAATCTTACTGGCAGCAATATCCTTGCCTGTGAAGCCCTTTTTGTGCAAAGCAATGATGACGGCACTTCATTAATTGCAGGTAACCATGGTTGACAGAGGAAGAACAATGATTGCAAGCACTACTCTCCTTTTGAAGCTTCCAGTCTGTTATTCAAATTCAATCAACATGACAGAGTGATCTCCAGCCTTGTTCTCATCAACACTCACACCTGTGTTAACGAGAGAATCACTGACATGATGTCAGCTGGTCCATTTGTGGAAGGGCTGAAATGCAGTGGAAATATTTTTTGGGGATTCAGTTCATTTAAATGTTAAAGATGGACTTTGCAATTAATTGCAATTCATCTGATCACTCTTCATAACATTCTGGAGTATATGCAAATTGCCATCATACAAACTGAGGCAGCAGACTTTGTGAAATTAATAATTGTGTCATTCTCAAAACTTTTTGGCCACGACTGTAGTGCCGTCATAGGATGCTACCTTTCCACCAAGTCACTTCATCAAATTTCTGCCCTGCTAGGCTTGCTCCGGTCAACTGTAAGCGCTGTTAGTGTGAAGTGGAATTGCCTAGGAGCAACAACAGCTCAGACGCAAAGTGGTAGGCCACACAAGCTCACAGAATGGGACCGCAGAGTGTTGAAGCACTTACAGCGAAAAAATAGTCTGTCCTCGTTTCCCACACTCACTACCGAGTTCCCAACTGCCTCTGGAAGCAACATCAGCACAAAAACTGATCGTCGGGAGCTTCATGAAATGGATTTCCATGGCCGAGCAGCCGCACCCAAGCCTAAGATCACCATGCGCAATGCCAAGCGTTGTCTGGAGTGGTGTAAAGCTCACCGCCAATGGACTCTGGAGCAGTGGAAACATGTTTTCTGGAGTAATGAATCACGCTTCACCATCTGGCAGTCCGATGGCAGTCCGAATCTGGGTTTGTCAGATAATAATGGTCTGGGGCTGTTTTCATGGTTTGGGCTAGGCCCCTTAATTCCAGTGAGGGGAAAAATGTACGCTATTGCATACAATTACATTCTAGACGAATCTGTGCTTCCAACTTTGTAGCAATAGTTTGGGGAAGGCGCTTTCCTGTTTCAGCATGACAATGCCCCCTTGCACAAAGCTAGGTCCATACAGAAATTGTTTGTCAAGAGTAGTGTGTAAGAACTTGACTGGCCTGCACAGATCCCTGACCTCACCCCCACCGAACACCTTTGGGATGAATTTGAATGCCAACTGCGGGCCAGGCAATAATAATCGTCCAACATCAGTGCCCAACCTCACTCTTGTGGCTGAATGAAACCAAGTCCCCTCAACAATGTTCCAACATCTAATGGAAAACCTTCCCAGAAGAGTGGAGTCTGTTATAGCAGGAAAGGGGGGACCAAGTCCATATTAATGCCCATGATTTTAGAAAGAGAAGTTCGACAAGCAGGTGTCCACATCTTTTTGGTTGTGGTTTATATATTGTGCATGCAGTCATGCACAGGTAAATGGCAATATATGCTTTACTAATGCACTCACACTCACAGACAGCATACACAAGAGCATGAAGCATGCCAAATAGCTAAGGTAACTGAGCTAAACGACTACCGCCCCGTAGCACTCACTTCCGTCATCATGAAGTGCTTTGAGAGACTAGTCAAGGGCCATATCACCTCCACCCTACCTGACATCCTAGGCCCACTACAATTTGCTTACCGCCCCAATAGGTCCACAGACGACACAATTGCAACCGCACTGCACACTGCCCTAACTCATCTGGACAAGATGAAAACCTATGTGAGAATGCTGTTCATCGACTACAGCTCAGCATTTAACACCATAGTACCCTCCAAACTCGTCATCAGACCCTGGGTCTTGACTCCGCCCTGTGCAACTGGATACTGGACATCCTGACGGGCCGCCCCCAGGTGGTGAGTGTAGGTAACAACATCTCCACCCCGTTGATCCTCAACACTGGGGCCCCACAAGGGTGCGTTCTGAGCCCTCTCCTGTATTCCCTGTTCACCCACGACTGCATGGCCATGCACGCCTCCAACTCAATCATCAAGTTTGCGGACAACACTACAGTGGTATGCTTGATTACCAACAACGACGAGAGTGCCTACAGGGAGGAGGTGAGGGCCCTCGGAGTGTGGTGTCAGGAAAATAACCTCACACTCAACGTCAACAAAACAAAGGAGATGATTGTGGACTTCAGGAAACAGCAGAGGGAACACCCCCCGATCCACATCGACGGGACAGTAGTGGAGAGGGTAGTACGTTTTAAGTTCCTCGGCGTACACATCACGGACAAACTTAATTGGTCCACCCACACAGACAGCATTGTGAAGAAGGCGCAGCAACCTCAGGAGGCTGAAGAAATTTGGCTTGTCACCAAAAGCACTCACAAACTTCTGCAGATGCACAATCGAGAGCATCCTGTCAGGCTGTATCACCGCCTGGTACGGCAACTGCTCCGCCCACAACCGTAAGGCTCTCCAGAGGGTAGTGAGGTCTGCACAACGCTTCACCGGGGGCAAACTACCTGCCCTCCATGACACGTACACTATCAAGGACATCAACCACCCGAGCCACTGCCTGTTCACCCCGCTATCATCCAGAAGGCGAGGTCAGTACAGGTGCATCAAAGCAGGGACCGAGAGACTGAAAAACAGCTTCTATCTCAAGGCCATCAGACTGTTAAACAGCCACCAATAACATTGAGTGGCTGCTGCCAACGTACTGACTCAACTCCAGCTCACTTTAATAATGGAAATTGATTGTCAAAATGTATCACTAGCCACTTTAAACAATGCCACTTAATATAATGTTTACATAGCCTACATTACTCATCTCATATGTATATGTATATACTGTACTCTATATAATCTACTGCATCTTTCCATCTTTATGTAATACATGTATACTTGTGTGTATAAGGTAGTAGTTGTGGAATTGTTAGGTTAGATTACTCGTTGGTTATTACTGCATTGTCGGAACTAGAAGCACAATCATTTCGCTACACTCGCATTAACATCTGCTAAGCATGTGTATGTGACAAATACAATTTGATTTGATTTGAATCCAATCTGTACCTCAGGGTAGCATGCATATGTTAAGTAGCATATTACATTTAATCTGGGCTTAAGAACAGGATTCCGTGGGCTTTGAGAAACAATGTTAGGCACCGTGATCAAAGCAACGCTGTTGTAACATGTCAGGTGTTTACCTGCTCCAGCTTCAGCCTGGGACTCAGTAGTTCTGCCTCACAGTCCATATATCAACACGTTTCAACCATAGCCACAACAGGAATCGTAAAAGACAAGAACGCACACGCAGGCACGTAGGGCACATAGGCACACACACACACTCACAAGCATGCACACACACATACGCACAGGGGTGTAAAAAGAACCCAATGTTCATACTTGAGTCAAAGTAAAGATACCTTCATAGAAAATGACTCAAGTAAAAGTGAAAGTCACCCAGTAAAATACTACTTGAGTAAAAGTCTAAAAGTATTTGGTTTTAAATATCCTTAAGTATCAAAAGTACATGTAATTGCTAAAATATACTTAAGCATCAAAAGTAAAAGTACAAGTATATATCATTTCAAATTCCTTATATTGAGCAAGGCAGACGGCCACATGTTCCAGTTTTTATTGACTTATTTATGGATAGCCAGGGGCTCAATCCAACACTCAGACATCATTTACAAACTAAGCATTTATGTTACTGATTCTGCCAGATCAGAGGCAGTAGGGATGACCAGGGATGTTCTGCATACGCACATGCACAAACATATGCACACACACACTTTCTCTCCTCACCTGCCGCGGGGTATATCCACATTATCCTTTCTCCAGCGTAGAGAGGGAGGTGGGTCTCCCTGCACCTGACACTTGAGCTCCACACTCTCCTCCACCAGGACCACCTGGTTCACCAGCCGACGCACAAAAGTGGGTCTCTCTGGAAAACCACGAAACACAGACAGACAAGACATAAGCTTTCTACGCAAGGTTTTAAAACATAAACAGATAGCATGTAACCACTGCAGCCATTACAGGTAAGTACAGAGAGAAGTGTCTGTCCAGTATCTGTCCTTACCGAACACAGAGAGCTGAGCCGTCTCACTGTCTCTCTCCCCCACCATGTTGGTGGCCACACACACGTACATCCCTGCATCACTCTTCCTGGTGTTGGAGATGGTCAACTTCCCTCCACGAATCTGACAGTCAAAGAGAGATGGCTCAACAAAGTCTACATCAGACAATCTGGGATGGGGGGTCATTTAATCTGTATATTTTAGCTCTCCATAATGAGAGCAGACACAGAGGACCGGGTCCTCGGGATGTAGTACTCACAGTGATCCTGTCATCTTTGAGGTCCAGACGGGCCTTGTCTTTCCTCCAGAAGGTGGTGGGCTCAGGGTGCCCACGAGGAGGCTGGCACTCCAGGGTGGCAGGCTCCTCCACCGCTACCACCAAGTCCTGGGGGTTCTGTCTGAAGTCATCACGCAACACTGGGAGAAATATATATATAGAGAGAGAGGGGGGAATGAGGGTCTTTCTAAGCAAGGTTTTTAGGTGGTTCATCCCGCAACATTTGTGGACATAATCCACTGTACTTCTACTTTGAGGATAAACCAAAACAAATGCATGGACTGCACACTGTAAAATGACATGTAAATACAGTACAGTGTAGAACTTAGATCCATTCTGTCAGTCAGTAATAGAGTCCAGGTACGGCAGATAGAGTATATTGTGGTGCGAATAACTGGAGGCGAGCCAGAGCCCAGAGCAGATCTCTAGTCAAACAGGAACTGTGTGGGTTGGTGTCAGAGCCCAGAGGCTGCACTGTCAATCACAGTCAGCTGTGGAAGACGAGCTCATGGGTGTCTCAGTCACACAGGCCTAGCCAGGTCTATAGAGCTATATGGCTGGGTGGGTTCTGTCCATAGAATTAGGAATTATATTTATTTTTTGTATTTTTTACTTACTTAGTCATTTAATAGGATCTCTGTGATTCTGTCACTGTCACACATTACTCCTCTTCCTCCCACTCCAGTCACTCCTGCTGTGCCACATCAAACATGCCACCTCAAAAAAGCATTGAGCGGGATATTCCAAATGAAAAGTGGATACAACACAACTCACAAGCCGTATATCCCAAAAATGCCCACATTCCAGCTGTATTTGTTTCCCAACAGTGATGACAAAAAGAAAACAACAGTGGGAGGGCACACATTTTGATCAGCAATAAGGGAATTTAGATGCAATAATGCACACCTCTGAGAGGGTAGCAACCCAACACAATGAGATGCCCTCACAGATGCCCTCTGTTCATGGCCAATCACGCTGGTGTGTGTTCTGATTTGAAGACATTGAAAGTCAAGCCCCCTCCCTGCAGTAGAAGCCATGCATAGTGTGTTGTCAGGGTGTAATTATTTCAGAAATAGGGGCCCACCGCTGTCTACCGCTGTCTGATTGGATATCACTCAATTATTCCAAACAGCAGTTCAGAGTTGGCTGTCTACATTTATCCTGTCAGGATATAGAACAATTCTGAAATGGGCTTCAATCAGTGGCAGTCGGTGATGCTTAAGATGAGGGAGGATGATAATTTTTTTAATGAGCATGGCATTATTTATAGTAGAGCATATTGGATGACTGCTATTCATATTCCATTCACCTAGCTCAATGTAACATCGATAGATTTATGTTACTACATCATACTCTAATTTCCCTTTACCCATCATGAGGTTGCTAAGTGAAGTGAGAGAATTTTTAGTAAACAAGGTGACAGCCAGTGACACATTCAATACTGCCTTGCACACTCTTGTCTGCATCCAGCTGATCTAGGGTGAAATCAGTGGTCCTACAATTGCAAATTAGAGTTTCTATTGGACAAATTCAGGTATGTTTCTCCCCGTTCCGTTCCGTTTGCTTTCGTTTAAAAAATTTTTTTTAACAGAATCGGCAGAATGAATACACACCTGATCACACGCAAACACAGTTCACTTTCATAGCAGCCACATAAAAACTGCATGATCACTTTGCTTGTAAATATAATTCCTTCTCGCAACTAGGAACTCTCCTCCTCTCACCTTTTCCCTTCACCTGTGGACTTCAGTGCACAACAAATCACTGTCTGTGACCAGGCAGAAAAAACTTGCCAAGCCAAACCTTCATATTATAACTGCTAACCACTACACACAGCCTACATCGTTTTCACCTCATAGTCTACATACTAAAACTAACGCATTAGTACACCCGCTATAATCATGCAGTACAGTTTAGCAGTTGTAATGGTGGGCCCCAGTGGCAATACATTTATAAAACCAAAAGCAAACCTTGACTTGAAAGAGTTCCAGTGTTGGATAACCATTGCCAGCTAGCTAACATGGCATCCCTCTCTGTTTGAGCCGGATGTTTGAGTAGGCTTAGCTAGCTAGCTAGCTACATTCACAGGCTAAGTGAAAGTGAAAGTTTAAAATAATTCAACCAAATATAGGTAATTCTCTCTCTCTCGATCTCTCTCAATTCAATTCAATTCACTTTATTGGCATGTCGTAACAATGTACATATTGCCATAGCTTACTTTAGATATTTACAATATTATGACAATAAGAATCAAAGTTGTCAGCGGGACAAAAGTAACAACAATAACCAAGGGTCAAAATAACCATACATTAGAGGAAATGTGCAGGTTGATTAGTCTGTCAGCAATGTAGTGCGCTGCCAACCCAATGCTCTCCGTGTCTTCCCAAAACAGGAAGGGTAGCCTATTCTCATCAAAGAAGTCTTTGAAATATTGAAAAAGCCTGTACTTCGCCAAGGATTTTCTAAG
Source organism: Oncorhynchus mykiss (assembly GCF_057628025.1). Lineage (NCBI taxonomy): Eukaryota > Metazoa > Chordata > Actinopteri > Salmoniformes > Salmonidae > Oncorhynchus > Oncorhynchus mykiss. Next base: position 24,315,989 of record NC_143033.1, on the reverse strand, counting down.
GTTTTGATCAGTAACAATGGTCAAATAGTTAGCCACGGTGTATTGTCGATATAGGGCCAGATAGCACTGCATTGTTCTTTGTGCTTGTGCTTGTGTTTCCCAATAAGCAATGTAGTTTTGTTTTGATTGTGTTGTCATTTCTTTATTCTGATTGATTGGTTGTCCTGGTCTTGAGGCTTCAGTGTGTTAGTAGAACAGGTTTGTGAACTCAGCCCCAGGACCAGCTAGATGAGGGGACTTTCTTTGCTCAGCTCTTGGCATTGCAGGGCTTGGTAATGATATGAGAGGGGGGCCACAGTACTTTAGATGTTTCCAAAACTGAACTGCTCTTTTATGAGTTTTTATTATTAGTGGATATTGGCCTAATTCTGCCCTGCATGCATTGTTTGTAGTTTTCCTCTGGACATATAGGAGAATATAACAGAACTGTGGATGCAGGATTTCAATGCGGTGTTTGTCCCATTTTGTGAAATCTTGTTTTGCAAGTGGACACCACACTTCGCTGGCATAAAATGCAATTGGTTCAATGACACATTCAATTAGTTTTAGCCAAATTTTAAAAGGTATTTCAATTTGAATAAGTCTTTAATGGCATAGAATGCCCTGCGTGCTTTCTCTCTCAGTTCATTCACTGCATCATTAAGGTCTCCAGTTGAGATTATTTTGTGCAGTGGGAGACAGCAGGCATAGGTCATCTGCGAAGAGAAGGCATTTAACCTCTGAATTGTGGAGACTAACACCAGGGGCTGTGGATTTTTCTAGAATAGTGGCCAATTAGTTGATGTAAATATTGAAGAGTGCAGGGCTCAGATTGCAACCCTGGTGAAGGCCCCGCCCTTGGTTAAAGAATTATGTTATTTTCCTGCCGATTTTAATGCTGCACGTATTGCCAGTAAACATTGATTGAATTATGTCATATGTTTTACCCCCTACACCACAATCAATAACTTTGTAGAACAGTCCTGTATGCCAAATAGAATCAAATGCTTTATGGAAGTCGATAAAGCAAGCGTATATTTTGGGATTATTTTGGTGGACATGTTTATCTATCAGGGTGTGTAAATATGATCAGTCGTGCGATGTGTTGGTATGAATCCAATTGGGCTTTTACTCAAGACATTGTGCTTATTAAGGAAGTTTAGAACTCTTACATTTATAATACTACTGTTACGGTGAGTGAATGAGGACCCAAAAGCGAACTAACTTAAACAGAGCTTCTTTAATAATCAAACATAGGTAGGCTCAGATAGACCGGCAGATTCCGACAGGACAGGACAAGGTTACAGCAAACATGACGATAGTCTGGTTCAGGCATGAAACACAACAAACAAGAATCCGACAAGGACAGGAGCAGAAACAGAGAGAGATATAGGGACCTAATCAGAGGGAAAAAGGGAACAGGTGGGAAAAGGGGTGACGAGGTGGTTAGGAGGAGACAAGGCACAGCTGGGGGAAAGAGGGGGAGAAAAGGTAACCTAACAACGACCAGCAGAGGGAGACAGGGTGAAGGGAAAGGACAGAGACAAGACACAACATGACAGTACATGACAGTACCCCCCCACTCACCGAGCGCCTCCTGGCGCACTCGAGGAGGAAACCTGGCGGCAACGGAGGAAATCCTCGATCAGCGCACGGTCCAGCACGTCCCGAGAGGGAACCCAACTCCTCTCCTCAGGACCGTACCCCTCCCAATCTACAAGGTACTGGTGACCACGGCCCCGAGGACGCATGTCCAAAATTCTACGGACCCTGTAGATGGGTGCGCCCTCGACAAGGATGGGGGGGGGGGGGGAAGACGAGCGGGGGCGCGAAGGACGGGCTTGATGCAGGAGACATGGAAGACCGGGTGGACGCGACGAAGGTATCGCGGAAGAAGAAGTCGAACTGCGACAGGATTAATGACCCGAGAAATACGGAACGGACCAATGAACCGCGGGGTCAACTTGCGAGAAGCCGTCTTAAGGGGAAGGTTCTGAGTGGAGAGCCAAACTCTCTGACCGCGACAATATCTAGGACTCTTAGTTCTACGCTTATTAGCAGCCCTCACAGTCTGCGTCCTATAACGGCAAAGTGCAGACCTGACCCTCTTCCAGGTGCGCTCGCAACGTTGGACAAAAGCCTGAGCGGAGGGGACGCTGGACTCGGCGAACTGAGATGAGAACAGCGGAGGCTGGTACCCGAGGCTACTCTGAAAAGGAGATAGCCCGGTCGCAGACGAAGGAAGCGAGTTGTGGGCGTATTCTGCCCAGGGGAGCTGTTCTGACCAAGACGCAGGGTTGCGAAAAGAAAGACTGCGTAAGATGCGACCAATAGTCTGATTGGCCCGTTCTGCTTGACCGTTAGACTGGGGGTGAAAGCCGGAAGAGAGACTGACGGAAGCCCCAATCAAACGGCAAAACTCCCTCCAAAATTGAGACGTGAATTGCGGACCTCTGTCCGAAACGACGTCTGACGGAAGGCCATGAATTCTGAAAACATTCTCGATGATGATTTGTGCCGTCTCTTTAGCAGAAGGAAGCTTAGCAAGGGGAATGAAATGAGCCGCCTTAGAGAACCTATCGACAACCGTAAGAATAACAGTCTTCCCCGCTGACGAAGGCAGTCCGGTGACAAAATCTAAGGCGATGTGAGACCACGGTCGAGAGGGAATAGGAAGCGGCCTGAGACGGCCGGCAGGAGGAGAGTTACCGGACTTAGTCTGCGCGCAGACCGAACAAGCAGCCACGAAACGACGCGTGTCATGCTCCCGGGTGGGCCACCAAAAACGCTGGCGAATGGAAGCAAGCGTACCCCGAACGCCAGGGTGGCCGGCTAACTTGGCAGAGTGAGCCCACTGAAGAACGGCCAGACGAGTAGGAACGGGAACGAAAAGAAGGTTCCTAGGACAAGCGCGCGGCGACGGAGTGTGAGTGAGCGCTTGCTTTACCTGCCTCTCAATTCCCCAGACAGTCAACCCGACAACACGCCCCTCAGGGAGAATCCCCTCGGGGTCAGTGGAGGCTACTGAAGAACTGAAGAGACGAGACAAAGCATCAGGCTTGGTGTTCTTAGAGCCCGGACGATAAGAAATCACGAACTCGAAACGAGCGAAAAACAGCGCCCAACGCGCCTGACGCGCATTAAGTCGTTTGGCAGAACGGATGTACTCAAGGTTCCTATGGTCAGTCCAAACGACAAAAGGAACGGTCGCCCCCTCCAACCACTGTCGCCATTCGCCTAGGGCTAACCGGATGGCGAGCAGTTCGCGGTTACCCACATCATAGTTACGTTCCGACGGCGACAGGCGATGAGAAAAATACGCGCATGGGTGGACCTTGTCGTCAGAGAGGGAGCGCTGAGAAAGAATGGCTCCAACGCCCACCTCTGACGCGTCAACCTCGACAACGAACTGTCTAGAGACGTCAGGTGTAACAAGGATAGGAGCGGATGTAAAACGATTCTTGAGGAGATCAAAAGCTCCCTGGGCGGAAACGGACCACTTAAAGCACGTCTTGACAGAAGTAAGGGCTGTGAGAGGAGCTGCCACCTGACCGAAATTACGGATGAAACGACGATAGAAGTTCGCAAAGCCGAGAAAGCGCTGCAGCTCGACGCGTGACTTAGGGACGGGCCAATCAATGACAGCTTGGACCTTAGCGGGATCCATCTTAATGCCTTCAGCGGAAATAACAGAACCGAGAAATGTGACGGAGGAGGCATGAAAAGTGCACTTCTCAGCCTTCACAAAAAGACAATTCTCTAAAAGGCGCTGGAGGACACGTCGAACGTGCTGAACATGAATCTGGAGTGACGGTGAAAAAATCAGGATATCGTCAAGGTAAACGAAAACAAAGATGTTCAGCATGTCTCTCAGGACATCATTGACTAATGCCTGAAAGACAGCTGGAGCGTTAGCGAGGCCGAAAGGAAGGACCCGGTATTCAAAGTGCCCTAACGGAGTGTTAAACGCCGTCTTCCACTCGTCCCCCTCCCTGATGCGCACGAGATGGTAAGCGTTACGAAGGTCCAACTTAGTGAAAAACCTGGCTCCCTGCAGGATCTCGAAGGCTGAAGACATAAGAGGAAGCGGATAACGATTCTTCACTGTTATGTCATTCAGCCCTCGATAATCTATGCAGGGGCGCAGAGACCCGTCCTTCTTCTTGACAAAAAAAAACCCCGCTCCGGCGGGAGAGGAGGAGGGGACTATGGTACCCGCGTCAAGAGCTACAGACAAATAATCTTCGAGAGCCTTACGTTCGGGAGCCGACAGAGAGTATAGTCTACCCCGGGGGGGGGGGTGGTTCCCGGAAGGAGATCAATACTACAATCATACGACCGGTGTGGAGGAAGGGAGGTGGCCCTGGACCGACTGAACACCGTGCGCAGATCGTGATATTCCTCCGGCACCCCTGTCAAATCACCAGGCTCCTCCTGTGAAGAAGAGACAGAGGAAACAGGAGGGATAGCAGACATTAAACATTTCACATGACAAGAGACGTTCCAGGAGAGGATAGAATTACTAGACCAATTAATGGAAGGATTATGACAAACTAGCCAGGGATGGCCCAAAACAACAGGTGTAAAAGGTGAACGAAAAATTAAAAAAGAAATGGTTTCACTATGATTACCAGAAACAGTGAGGGTTAAAGGTAGCGTCTCACGCTGAATCCTGGGGAGAGGACTACCATCCAGGGCGAACAAGGCCGTGGGCTCCTTTAACTGTCTGAGAGGAATGTCATGTTCCCGAGCCCAGGTCTCGTCCATAAAACAGCCCTCCGCCCCAGAGTCTATTAAGGCACTGCAGGAAGCTGATGAACCGGTCCAGCGTAGATGGACCGACAAGGTAGTGCAGGATCTTGAAGGAGAGACAGGAGTAGTAGCGCTCACCAGTAGCCCTCCGCTTACTGATGAGCTCTGGCCTTTTACTGGACATGAAATGACAAAATGACCAGCGGAACCGCAATAGAGACAGAGGCGGTTGGTGATTCTCCGTTCCCTCTCCTTAGTCGAGATGCGGATACCTCCCAGCTGCATGGGCTCAGCACCCGAGCCGGCAGAGGAAGATGGTAGTGATGCGGAGAGGGGGGCAACGGAGAACGCGAGCTCCTTTCCACGAGCTCGGTGATGAAGATCAACCCGTCGCTCAATGCGAATAGCGAGTTCAATCAAGGAATCCACGCTGGAAGGAACCTCCCGGGAGAGAATCTCATCCTTTACCTCTGCGCGGAGACCCTCCAGAAAACGAGCGAGCAAAGCCGGCTCGTTCCAGCCACTGGAGGCAGCAAGAGTGCGAAACTCAATAGAGTAGTCTGTTATGGATCGATTACCTTGACATAGGGAAGACAGGGCCCTGGAAGCCTCCTCCCCAAAAACAGATCGATCAAAAACCCGTATCATCTCCTCCTTAAAGTCCTGATACTGGTTAGTACACTCAGCCCTTGCCTCCCAGATTGCCGTGCCCCACTCACGAGCCCGTCCAATAAGGAGAGATATGACGTAGGCGACGCGAGCAGTGCTCCTGGAGTAAGTGTTGGGCTGGAGAGAAAACACAATATCACACTGGGTGAGGAACGAGCAGCATTCAGTGGGCTCCCCAGAGTAACACGGCGGGTTATTGATTCTGGGCTCCGGAGATTCGAAAGCCCTGGAAGTGGCCGGTGGATCGAGGCGGAGATGGTGAACCTGTTCTGTGAGGTTGGAGACTTGGGTGGCCAGGGTCTCAACGGCATGTCGAGCAGCAGACAATTCCTGCTCGTGTCTGCCTAGCATCGCTCCCTGGATCTCGACGGCTGAGTGGAGAGGATCCGAAGTCGCTGGGTCCATTCTTGGTCGGATTCTTCTGTTACGGTGAGTGAATGAGGACCCAAAAGCGAACTAACTTAAACAGAGCTTCTTTAATAATCAAACATAGGTAGGCTCAGATAGACCGGCAGATTCCGACAGGACAGGACAAGGTTACAGCAAACATGACGATAGTCTGGTTCAGGCATGAAACACAACAAACAAGAATCCGACAAGGACAGGAGCAGAAACAGAGAGAGATATAGGGACCTAATCAGAGGGAAAAAGGGAACAGGTGGGAAAAGGGGTGACGAGGTGGTTAGGAGGAGACAAGGCACAGCTGGGGGAAAGAGGGGGAGAAAAGGTAACCTAACAACGACCAGCAGAGGGAGACAGGGTGAAGGGAAAGGACAGAGACAAGACACAACATGACAGTACATGACAACTACAGAAAACCTTCCCCAGGTTACTGTTCTCACAAATGCCTCTGTAATTGTTAGGGTCAAATTTGTCTATGTTCTTAAAGATTGGGGTTATGAGTCCTTGATTCCAGATGTCAGGGAAATAACCTACACTCAGGATCAAATTAAACAGTTTTATTATAGCCAATTGAAATTATGCACTTCTGAGTTTGAGCATCTCATTTAGGATGCCATCAGGTCCGCAGGCTTTTTAAAATGTGAGGGTCTGATGTTTCATATAGAGCTCCTGGTCAGTAATTGGGGAGTCCAAGTTTTGTCTAATCCATTCAACTTCTCTTGAGTTTTGGCATTGCTCTGCATTTGTGTCATTTTGAACGGTGTTGTAGAGTGTTTTAAAATGGGTTGTCCATATGTCACCATTTTGTATCGCTAATTATCTCTCTCTCTCTCTTGCTTTTCCTTAATTTTGGAAGAAATGACCTTGTCCAAAACTGTTCAACTATTGTCTTTCTCTCTCTTTGATTCAACTACTCACTCATTTTATTTTTTTATTTTAAAAATGTATTTAACCTTTATTTAACCAGGTAGGCTAGTTGAGAACACGTTCTCATTTGCAACTGCGACCTGGCCAAAATAAAGCATAGCAATTTGACACATACAACAACAGAGTTACACATGGAATAAACAAAACATAGTCAATAATACAGTAGAACAAAAGAAAACAAAAAGTCTATATCCAGTGAGTGCAAATGAGGTAAGATAAGGGAGTTAAGGCAATAAATAGGCCATGGTGGCGAAGTAATTACAACATAGCAATTAAACACTGGAATGGTTGATGTGCAGAAGATTAATGTGCAAGTAGAGATACTGGGATGCAAAGGAGCAAGATAAATAAATAAATACTGTATGGGGATGAGGTAAGTAGATAGATGGGCTATGTATAGGTGCAGTGATCTGTGAGCTGCTCTGACAGCTAGTGCTAAAAGCTAGTGAGGGAGATATGAGTCTCCAGCTTCAGAGATTTTTGCAGTTCGTTCCAGTCATTGGCAGCAGAGAACTGGAAGGAAAGACGACCAAAGGAGGAATTGGCTTTGGGGTGACCAGTGAGATATACCTGCTGGAGCGCGTGCTACGAGTGGGTGCTGCTATGGTGACCAGTGAGCTGAGATAAGGCGGGGCTTTACCTAGCAGAGACTTGTAGATAACCTGTAGCCAGTGGGTTTGGCGAAGAGTATGAAGCGAGGGCCAACCAACGAGAGTGTACAGGTCGCAATGGTGGGTAGTGTATGGGGCTTTGGTGACAAAACGGATGGAACTGTAATAGACTGCATCCAGTTTGTTGAGTAGAATTTTGGAGGCTATTTCATAGATGACATCACCGAAGTCGAGGATTGGTAGGATGTTTTATTAGGGTATGTTTGGCAGCATGAGTGAAGGATGCTTTGTTGCGATATAGGAAGCCAATTCTAGATTTAATTTTGGATTGGAGATGCTTAATGTGAGTCTGGAAGGAGAGTTTACAGTCTAACCAGACACCTAGGTATTTGTAGTTGTCCACGTATTCTAAGTCAGAGCCGTCCAGAGTAGTGATGCTGGACGGCGAGCAGGTGCGGGCAGTGATCGGTTGAATAGCATGCATTTAGTTTTACTAGCATTTAAGAGCAGTTGGAGGCCGCAAAAGGAGAGTTGTATGGCATTGAAGCTCGTCTGGAGGTTAGTTAACACAGTGTCCAAAGAGGGGCCAGAAGTATACAGAATGGTGTCGTCTGCGTACAGGTGTACCAGAGAATCACCAGCAGCAAGAGCAACATCATTGATGTATACAGAGAAGAGAGTCGGCCCAAGGATTGAACCCTGTGGCACCCCCATAGAGACTGCCAGAGGTCCAGACAACAGACCCTCCGATTTGACACACTGAACTCTATCAGAGAAGTAGTTGGTAAACCAGGCAAGGCAATCATTTGAGAAACCAAGGCTGTTGAGTCTGCCAATAAGAATGTGGTGATTGACAGAGTCAAAAGCCTTGGCCAGGTCGATGAATACGGCTGCACAGTAATGTCTCCTATCGATGGCGGTTATGATGTCTTTTAGGACCTTGAGCGTGGCTGAGGTGCACCCATGACCAGCTCTGAAACCAGATTGCATAGCGGAGAAGGTACGGTGGGATTCGAAATGGTCGGTAATCTGTTTGTTAACTTGGCTTTCGAAGACCTTAGAAAAACAGGGTAGGATAGCTATAGGTCCGCAGCAGTTTGGGTCTAGAGTGTCACCCCCTTTGAAGAGGGGGATGACCGTGGCAGCTTTCCAATCATTGGGAATCTCAGACGATACGAAAGAGAGGTTGAACAGGCTAGTAATCGGGGTTGCAACAATTTCGGCAGATCATTTTAGAAAGAGAGGGTCCAGATTGTCTAGCCCGGCTGATTTGTAGGGGTCCAGATTTTGCAGCTCTTTTAGAGCATCAGCTATCTGGATTTGGGTTTAAGGAGAAATGGTAGGGGCTTTGGCGGGTTGCTGTGGAGGGTGCCTGGCAGTTGACCGGGGTAGGGGTAGCCAGGTGGAAAGCATGGCCAGCCGTAGAGAAATGCTCATTGAAATTCTCAATTATAGTGGATTTGGTGGTGCCAGTGTTTCCAAGCCTCGGAGCAGTGGGCAGCTGGGAGGAGGTGCTCTTATTCTCCATGGACTTTACAGTGTCCCGGAACATTTTTGAGTTAGTACTACAGGATGCAAATTTCTGTTTGAAAAAGCTAGCCTTAGCTTTCTTAACTGCCTGTGTATATTTGTTCCTAACTTCCCTGAAGTTATGCACTGCAGTGCTAGCTACCTGTAGTTTATGATTTCAGTACTTGATTCATTCTCTGATCCTTCGATTAGGTGGACAACATGTCAGTTCATGCTGCAAGAAGTTGTCATAATTACTGTGTAAGTCTATGGAAGGGTAAGAACCATGAGCCTCCTAGGTTTTGTATTGAAGTCAATGTACCTAGAGGAGGACAATCTACATTATTTCATTAAGGCTGCTTTGCTAAACACCAGAAACAGAGCAAGATGGTTATTGCTTTTTCTGGCTATGGTCTCACAACATATTCTAAATAAGGTATGCAAATATGACATGATGAATCTTAAACAGCCATACTGCATGTTGGCCAACTCTGGCAATCAAGTGCTTTTACTTACTTCTTATCAAGTTACCATCTAAATGCTGTCCAACAACTAGGACCACTGCTGGCGTTGCTGGCTGCGGAATGGTGTGCTTTATAATATGATCTCTCTTGACAGAGGTCTGCTAAAAAGTAGTTGGAGTTTGTTGAATATTCTATGTGATGAGAACAGCCTGCAGGGGCGAGTCACTTTCTCAACAGCAGTCAGAGGGCTGTCCCATTTCTGTCACACATGACACACGCACACACACACACACACACACACACACACACACGCACGCACGCATGCACGCACGCACGCACGCACACACACACACACACACAGATTCAGACACAACGACGTACGCTCGAACACTATCTCTCCAACGTAAACATACTGTATACACACACACGCATGTGCGCACGATCACACACTCTCTCTCTCAAACACGCACAGACAAATATACACAAACACAGTTGCCTAGGTCACGTACAAACATTTTCTGATGATCATGTTATCCTTTTTCAATAGAGCGAGAGACAGAGATATATATAGAGAAAGACAACAGACACACAATGGGGGCTGGAACAGGGAGGGGGTTATTTGCAGTGGAGGATTTTTGAATAAATAAACAATGTATCATGTCTGTGCCCTGAAAAAGTAATCAGCAATCAGTCGGGAGAAACTTCAGAGTGAAGACATTGAGCATTTACCAGGGCCATCCAGGGCCATGCCTCCAGAACAGATGCACATTACCTATTAGAACATTGTCTTTTTAGCAGCCAGACAACGGTCCAAGAGACCCTCACAGAAAGGATGTGGCTGGTGGCAAACAAATTATCTATTTGAATTGTTTATACAATTGTACAAGCAAGAGAAGCTTGAGGAGCAAGGGGGTAAGGATGCACAGTGATTATTATAGGTTATGACTTGAAGTAACATCAATCAGCAGGTCACATCCAATCCCTTATCTTTAATCCCATGACGCACCCAATTGCATCCTACTCCTTAGGTGTATGTCTGCCTGGTGGCATGTCTTGGCTATAACAGTGAGTGCTTCTCCCTTCATAACTTTTACCATTGGCACATGAATATACACACTCCTCTCACGTGTACCAACGTCTCCTTCTTCTCGGTGCATGTTGGCTAAAGCCAGCCAGCCACCATGAAGGCTTAACGTTAGTTAACCCTTAACTACAGTCATGTAGCATTAGCATCTCCTCCTCTTGTCATGTAATGCAAATTGAAGATGTAGATGGGTGAGGATGCTCTCCTCCCTCCCCTATTCCATCCATCCCTCGCTCTCTCTCTCCCAACCTCCCAATTACAGTATCAGTGCTCCCACAGACCACACTTCCACATCTATAATTGATTAACGTTCCACTCTTCTGTCTCTTTATGCATTCACTGACTCTCACGCTTCTCCTGCTCTCAACCTAACCTAACCTACTTTCTCTACTGCTCCCTTGTGCCTCTCTCTCACCCACTTAAACCTAGATGAACTGCCTTCTACTGTACAACAGCATCTGGGGCTGGAACTGTGCAGATTTTGGTTTGTAGCCTACTGTGTCTGAGTGCACTGTAGCATTGAAGAGGTGCTTTGATGGTATGGTAAATAGGTTTCAAAAGGCCTGATTTGGTACAATTCTAATCAAATAAAATAAAATGTTATTGGTCACATACAAGTGTTTAGCAGATGTTATTCCGGGTGTAGCAAAATTTGATTTTAGTCTGGTGTTTGGTGCTCTCTAGTGAATGAGTGAAACACTGGGTTCTGATGTCATCTCTTGCCCAGTCATACTGGAACAGGCGTACTGGCCCACAGGCCAGGTGTGTTTCTAGGACTGAACACTGAGAGAATGCTTCTGCTACATTAGATTGTAAGTTTGGGTGGGAGAGAGGGAGAGGGAAGGAGAGAAAGACAGAGAAAGAGAGAGACAGAGATAGAGAGAGCAAGAGAGAGAGGTAGAAAAAGAGCGAGAGACATACACATGGAGAGGGAGCGAGAGAGATACAGAATTGTATTTTATTTCGGAAAGCGATCGCTCGCATCATAAAACCTTCCAGCAATATTGTGAAAATGTTATGCATCAGTAGGAGTGTGAGTCAGGGATTTGAATCTGCCCTTTTATCCGCCTTTTTTCACTAAAGCTGCTATTGCCCGGGGAGGGCTTTCTTACATGCACTTGTCTTACTTCGCTGAGATCACACAGTGCAGTGTTGCAAAAGGTTGTTCAACCACAATGGAAAGAATTAGATAATGCAAAATAATGACCATAAATGTGTTCATGTTTTCTCACTAAACCCAGGTTTAATTACCAATTTAACTGTACAGCTTTTCAGAGTAGGTGTGTAAGAGAAACAATGAGAGACAGAGAGAAGCAGAGTGAGGGAGGGGAATAGGCATGTGAATCTCAGAGAAAAAGGCTTCCATTTATCTTCTCCAATATGCCTGCTGTTCTCTCCTCTCTTCTCACAGACAAATGATAAAACAGCAAACAGGCAGATGAATGCATTAAATTCAGCATTTCTCTTCATCTGTCAAATTCTGCTGGGATTTAATTGAGAGAAGTGGTGTCAGAGAGAAGCAGTGAAATGCCTGGGACCATCTGTGCCTCGAAACCATCCAGCATGTTCAAACACATCAGTGGAGAGGAGAGCTGCCTAGCTAACTGAGAGAGTGGAGTGGGGAGGGATATTCTAAACTTTGTTTACTGCAAGGCTACGATTACATTATTTCAGCTGGACACATGCAGATGGAAGTTCGCATGTACAGCGCCTTTTCAAAAGTATTCACCCCCCTTGGCGTTTTTATTTTGTTGCATTACATATTGTAATTAAAATGTATTTTTATTTTGGATTTCATGTAATAGACATACACAAAACCGTCCAAATTGGTGAAGTGAAATCATTTACAAAATATATTTTTGGAAAAGTGGTGCATGCATACAGGTATGTACAGTGCCTTGCGAAAGTATTCGGCCCCCTTGAACTTTGCGACCTTTTGCCACATTTCAGGCTTCAAACATAAAGATATAAAACTGTATTTTTTTGTGAAGAATCAACAACAAGTGGGACACAATCATGAAGTGGAACGACATTTATTGGATATTTCAAACTTTTTTAACAAATCAAAAACTGAAAAATTGGGCGTGCAAAATTATTCAGCCCCTTTACTTTCAGTGCAGCAAACTCTCTCCAGAAGTTCAGTGAGGATCTCTGAATGATCCAATGTTGACCTAAATGACTAATGATGATAAATACAATCCACCTGTGTGTAATCAAGTCTCCGTATAAATGCACCTGCACTGTGATAGTCTCAGAGGTCCATCAAAAGCGCAGAGAGCATCATGAAGAACAAGGAACACACCAGGCAGGTCCGAGATACTGTTGTGAAGAAGTTTAAAGCCGGATTTGGATACAAAAAGATTTCCCAAGCTTTAAACATCCCAAGGAGCACTGTGCAAGCGATAATATTGAAATGGAAGGAGTATCAGACCACTGCAAATCTACCAAGACCTGGCCGTCCCTCTAAACTTTTAGCTCATACAAGGAGAAGACTGATCAGAGATGCAGCCAAGAGGCCCATGATCACTCTGGATGAACTGCAGAGATCTACAGCTGAGGTGGGAGACTCTGTCCATAGGACAACAATCAGTCGTATATTGCACAAATCTGGCCATTATGGAAGAGTGGCAAGAAGAAAGCCATTTCTTAAATATATCCATAAAAAGTGTTGTTTAAAGTTTGTCACAAGCCACCTGGGAGACACACCAAACATGCGGAAGAAGGTGCTCTGGTCAGATGAAACCAAAATTGAACTTTTTGGCAACGATGCAAAACGTTATGTTTGGCGTAAAAGCAACACAGCTGAACACACCATCCCCACTGTCAAACATGGTGGTGGCAGCATCATGGTTTGGGCCTGCTTTTCTTCAGCAGGGACAGGGAAGATGGTTAAAATTGATGGGAAGATGGATGGAGCCAAATGCAGGACCATTCTGGAAGAAAACCTGATGGAGTCTGCAAAAGACCTGAGACTGGGACGGAGATTTGTCTTCCAACAAGACAATGATCCAAAACATAAAGCAAAATCTACAATGGAATGGTTCAAAAATAAACATATCCAGGTGTTAGAATGGCCAAGTCAAAGTCCAGACCTGAATCCAATCGAGAATCTGTGGAAAGAACTGAAAACTGCTGTTCACAAATGCTCTCCATCCAACCTCACTGAGCTCGAGCTGTTTTGCAAGGAGGAATGGGAAAAAATTTCAGTCTCTCGATGTGCAAAACTGATAGAGACATACCCCAAGCGACTTACAGCTGTAATCGCAGCAAAAGTTGGCGCTACAAAGTATTAACTTAAGGGGGCTGAATAATTTTGCACGCCCAATATTTCAGTTTTTGATTTGTTAAAAAGGTTTTAAATATCCAATAAATGTCGTTCCACTTCATGATTGTGTCCCACTTGTTGTTGATTCTTCACAAAAAAATACAGTTTTATATCTTTATGTTTGAAGCCTGAAATGTGGCAAAAGGTCGCAAAGTTCAAGGGGGCCGAATACTTTCGCAAGGCACTGTATTCACCCTTTGCTATGACGCCCCCAAATAAGATCTGGTGCAACCAATAACCTTCAGAAGTCACACAATTAGTTAAATAAAGTCCACCTGTGTGCAATCTAAGTGCCATATGACCTCAATATTGATCTCAATGATCTCAATATTTATACACCTGTTCTGGAAGGCCCGAGAGTCTGCAACACCACTAAGCAAGCGGCACCATGACGATCAAGGAGCTTTCCAAACAGGTCAGGGACCTGTGCAGAAGTACAGATCAGGGTTGGGTTATAAAACAATATCCGAAACTTTGAACATCCCACGGAGCACCATTAAATTAATTGTTAAAAAATACAAAGACTATGGTACCACAACAAATCTGCCAAGAGAGGGCCACCCACCAAAACTCATGGACCAGGCAAGGAGGGCATTAATCAGAGAGGTAACAAAGAGACAAAAGATAACCTTGAAGGAGCTGCAAAGCTGCAAAGCTCCACAGTGGACATTGGAGTATCTGTCCATAGTACCACCTAAAGCCATGCACTCCACAGAGCTGGGCATTACGGAAGAGTGGCTAGAAAAAATTGCTTAAAGAAAAAATTGCTTAAAGAAAAAAATAAGCAACCATGTTTGGTGTTGGCCAAAAGGCATGTGGGAGACTCCCCAAACATATGGAAGAAGGTACTCTGGTTAGATTAAACTAAAATTGACCATTTTGGCCATCAAGGAAAACGGTATGTCTGGCACAAACCCAACACTTCTCATCAGACCAAGAACACCATCCCCACAGTGAAGCATGGTGGTGGCAGCTTCATGTTGTGAGGATGTTTTTCATCCCCAGAGACTGGGAAATTGGTGAGAATTGAGGGAATGAAAAAACTTAAAGGAAACCCATTTCAGTCTTCCAGAGATTTCAAATCAAATCAAATCAAACCAAATGTTATTTGTTACATACACATGGTTAGCAGATGTTAATGCGAGTGTAGCGAAATGCTTGTGCTTCTAGTTCCGACAATGCAGTAATAACCAACAGTAATCTAGCTAACAATTCCAAAACTACTACCTTATAGACACAAGTGTAAGGGGATAAAGAATATGTACATAAAGATATATGAATGAGTGATGGTACAGAGCGGCATAGGCAAGATACAGTAGATGGTATTGAGTGCAGTATATACATATGAGATGAGTATGTAAACAAAGTGGCATAGTTAAAAGTGGCTAGTGATACATGTATTACATAAAGATGCAGTAGATGGTATAGAGTACAGTATATACATATACATATGAGATGAATAATGTAGGGTATGTAAACATTATATTAGGTAGCATTGTTTAAAGTGGCTAGTGATATATTTTATACATACATACACATCCTGTTGGTTATTTCATTGTAGAGCAGGGGTCAGCAACAGGCGGCCCACCGGGCCAAAGTCAGTGTTGGTGAAGTAACAGCTGTTCATAAGGTCACCACCACCAACCCTCTGTGCCAGGTGAAAGCGTGGATCAAAACAAGTCCAGCCAAATGGGGGAGGAAGGGGAACGGATGACGGCCAGAAAGTTGAAACAGGTGTGTTCTGCCTTCCACAGGCGCTACTGAGCCCCTGGAAGCAGCTTACACTACCCACTAGGATTACTCACACCAAATCTCTGTTAATCACATTTGGGCACATGCCCCCTGGTCTGTGCTAACCTACCATTGATTTATCAGGACTGTAGACGGAGAAGCAGTCTGGGGGACAGTTAGAGGTCAAAGATAGTAGTGGAGGACAGCGTCACTGGTATCCCACACGCTGACACAGTCTACCAACACCCAGAGAGCATAGGCACTCACATTAAACCATCTCCTGTCCCTCCTCCCTGCACATTGCACCTGGGCAGATAAAGATGGACTATCAATCAGAGGCCTGACTGCAATGCCACCTCAGCAAATGGCATGAACTCTTTGCGGATGACAGTTTTATAGACAGATAGGCATGGGGAATCAGTCAAAGCTTTCTGATGATAGCTCATCAGAGGGTGATCACAATGAGTCTCCTCTGATGGAGGACATTCCATCTCCCCTACACACTGCATACACAGACCTCATGTACACCACACACACACACACACACACACACACACACACACACACACACACACACACACACACACACACACACACACACACACACACACACACACACACACACACACACACACACACACACACACACACACACACACCTCTCAGGGAGCTCAATTTTAACATGTTCCAAAGTGCCTCTGTGTCAAACAGTACTTCCCATTCAGCTGTCTGTGCTGGCAGTGAGAGTAAGCTGAGAGTAAGCAGGGGTGAAAGAGAGAGGAAGGAGAGCAGAGAAAGATTAAAACATAACCGCTCATCCCACAAGAGGCCTTTCAGTGGCAGACTTCCAGGAATCAGGTTTAATTTTTTACCCCTCATCTTCTGTCAGTCTTCTGTCTTCTGTCTCTGTCTTACACACGCACACACACACACACATATCCGCGGGCAGGCACGCATGCACACACACACACACACTGATCCCTGTAGTTCTGCTTGCATTCTCTTGTCCTCCATGACTCTCTATAACCCCACTGAAAAACCACCTGGTTTATTTATTCACAAACCTTAGCACAAATCTCTCCCACAGCCATCACTCTCTCCTCCTTCAAAAATGTTCAGCCACCGCTTTCACAATCTATCCCTCCATCTCTTCCACCCTATCTGTTTAAATCCCTCACTCCCCATCTCTTTATCCATCTCTCCCTGAAGGGTAAAAAAGAAAATACCATGTAAAAGCAGCCTGTTAATGTATTTTTTGGGATCATCCTGAGCCCGCAATCATAATAGAAAATGTTACAGTAAATACAGATATAGCAGGTCATTACCAGAGCTGTGTGAAGTGAACCTCAGAGGACAGAGGACAGTGTACACAGAGCATTCGGAAAGCATTCAGACCTCTTGACTTTTTCCACCTTTTGTTACGTTACAGCCTTATTCTAAAATGGATTAAATAAAACAATTTTCTCATCAATTTAAACACAATCCTCCATTATGACAAAGCAAAGACAGGTTTTTAGAAAATGTTGCAAATGTATTAAAAAAACAACATAAATACCTTATTTACATAATTATTCAGACCCTTTGCTATGAGACTCGAAATTGAACTCAGGCGCATCCTGTTTCCACCAGAGCAAAAACTAAGCCATGAGGTCGAAGGAATTGTCTGTAGTGCTCCGAGACAGGACTGTGGGGAAGGGGAAGGGTACTGAAATATTTCTGCAGCATTGAAGGTCCCTTCAATGAATTGAAGGTCAGCATTGAAGCATTGAAGGTCCCCAAGAGCACAGTTACCTCCATCATTCTTAAATGGAAGAAGTTTGGAAGCACGAAGACTCGTCCTAGAGCTGGCCGGCCGGCCAAACTGAGCAATCAGGGGAAGTGCCTTGACAGAGCTCCAGAGGTCCTCTATGGAGATGGGCGAAACTTCCAGAAGGACAACCATCTCTGCAGCACTCCAACAATCAGACCTTTATGGTAGAGTGGCCAGATGGAAGCCACTCCCCAGTATAAGGCACATGAGTCACGCCCTGGCCATAGAGAGGCTTTTATTCTCTATTTTGGTTAGGCCAGGGTGTGACTAGGTGGGCATTGTAGTTTCTTTATTTCTATGTTTTGGCTGGGTATGGTTCTCAATCAGGGACAGCTGTCTATCGTTGTCTCTGATTGGGAATCATACTTAGGCAGTGTTTTGTGGGTCGTTCTTTTCTGTTTAGCTGTTTAGTTGCCTGACAGAACTGTGCACTTTCGTTTTTCTACTTTGTAATTTTGTTGCGGTGTTCAGTTTAATAAATAACATGAACGCCTACCACGCTGCACCTTGGTCTCTTTCTTCAACCCACGAGAGTAGTGACAACATGAAAGCCACTTGGAGTTTGCCAAAAGGCAACTAAAGACTCTAAGACCATGAGAAACAAGATTCACTGGTCTGATGAAACAAAGATTGAACTCTTTGGCCTGAATGCCAAGTGTCACGTCTGGAGGAAACCTGGCAGCGGTAGGGACTGGAAGACTAGTCAGGATCGTAAGAAAGAGGAACGGAGCTAAGTACATAGAGATCCTTGATGAAAACTTGCTCCAGAGTTTAGGCTGGGGTGAAGGTTCACCTTCCAACAGGACAATGACCCTAAGCACACAGCCAAGACAATGCAGGAATGGCTTCGGAACAAGTCTCTGAATGTCCTTGAGTGGCCAAGCCAGAGCCCGGACTTGAACCTGATCGAACATCTCTGGAGAGACCTGAAAATAGCTGTGCACCGACGCTCCCCATCTAACCTGATAGAGATTGAGAGGATCTGCAGAGAAGAATGGGAGAAACTCCCCAAATACCCAAGAAGGCTCGAGGCTGTAATCTCTGCTAAAGGTGCTTCAACAAAGTACTGAGTAAAGGGTCTGAATAATTATGCAAATGTAATATTTCAGTTGTTGTTTTTTTATAAACTTGCAAACATTTCTTAAAAAACCTAACTATGCTTTGTCATTATGGGGGTATTGTGTGTAGATTATTGAGGGACATTAAAATATATATATATTTTAGAATAAGTCTGTAATGTAACAAAATGTGGAAAAAGTCAATTAACCCCTAAAAAGAGTGTCCGATCACAATGTCTGCTCCATATTTGGACTTTAATTTTTTTGTATGAGCTTTCTATCCTCACTGTATATTCAACAGTTTAGTGTGACTTTTATTTTGAAATCATGTGTTTTTTGCCTTCTCTGGTTTACGCACCTAGGGTAAAAGAGAATCGGGAGCGAGAGAAAAATAACTTTTTGTTAAGGTTGTTCAATCACCCAAGAAACAACGTCAAACTCAGCACCTAGCTCGAAAGAGAACAATGTATTTACTGTCTTTCAATATTGGTCTTGTTTCGAAAATCTTTCTAATTCTTTTGAATGTGTACTGAATGGATATTGAGTTGTTCTGAAGTCTGCTAGGAATATGACGTTATTAGCTGTAGCCTAGCTCCACTATGTGCTGGCTAATATTAGGTTAATCTTGCACCACGTTAGCAAGGTATTAGCCCTTAATCAACAATTCTGGTATGTATTCTCAAGGTTTTGATGTATCAAGTACGCTAATGTAAAGTTGTGTAAAAGTGTATTGTTTGTGGAATGTATTGTTCATATTGTAAAGCATTTTTGGTTTGTTTCTCCATCAGCTCTTACGGTGTTTATAGAAATGGTACCGCATTAAATTTTCATGAACCATCAGTTTGAGAATTGACCATTCATTCAGCTGGCGATGCTAAGAAGGGGTCTAAATACTTTCTGACTGCACTGTGTATGGTGTGAAGGATGCCGAGCAAAATAGTAAATATCAGGCTGACTGATCCCAGCACAGCTGGAGGTCTTAGCACCTATAATCCTGGCCCTGCTCAGTCCACAGTCCACTGGCCCAGGGACAGCTGAGTGACAGGACAGGACAGTGACAACACCACACTTCCAACTGTGCTCACACTCCCTTTTAGAGATGCATTAAGCTGTGTATCTGTGGGGCACTGGCACCTGTGTGGTATTGGGTCCAACAAGAGGCTAGCAAGGTTGCACTAGCTACCATAATTCTGTTGACAGTTGTAATGTCATGGCCTGTATGATCCATATCATGTTGATGACCTTCAAGGCCATAGACAGAACATTGAGTGGGCTAAGTTGAGCCAAAGGGGTAAGTTGAGCCTCCCTTGTTTCTAGGAAACCATACACATTACTCATAATTTGACAAAATATTTAGGAAGATTCTGTGAAGTAAGAAACCAAAAGTCAAATACATTTATTGTGTTAGCGGTTTCATGATGGTTGTATCTAAACTAAAGTAGATCATTGTTCTATACAACAGTTGATGTCTCTATAAGCTTCAATATGAGGTCCTAAACATAGCATGAAAGTGCATCCTTGTAGCTGTGTGGGCTAATATAGTCAACATTTTGCCTTTGGGTAAGTTGAGCCAATGACCATGGGGTAAGTTCAGCTAATGGTTGAGCCAATGGCAAGTTGATGCAAGGCATTTTTGCTGGGATATGAGGTAAAAGCAGGACCTGGCCTATGTTAAAAGTTTAAAAATAAGTACAAAGTGTTTGTTAGGTGTTAAGCCTGTCAAGTGGAGCAGCAGTCTAAGGCACTGCATCTCAGTGCTAGAGGCATAACTACAGACACCCTGGTTCTATTCCAGGCTGTATCACAAGGGGGATACAGGAGTCCAAGGGCGGCGCGCAATTGGCCCAGCGTCATCCGGGTTTGGCCATCATTCGAAATAAGAACTTGTTCTTCACTGACTTGCCCAGTCAGGTTAAAAAAGGTTAAAAAATAAATATAAAATATGTTTAAAATGATTGAAAAGCAATTGTGATTGTGTTGAATTGTGTTTGGGAAATAAAGAAAGATATGGTTTTAAAAAGGAAGAGTTAACATTTAATTCAGTACAGACATTTATAGGTGGCTTAATTTACCCTGTCCCATGATTCAGCTTACACCATACAAACAGCATGATCACTTTGCTCGTTAATTCCTTCTCGCATCGATGCATGCTCCTCTCACCTTTTCCCTTCGCTCGTGAACTTCAGTATACAACACGTCAGCTGTCTGGGACCAGGCGAAAACACCTTTCCAGGCCAAAGCTTCATATCATAACCGCTAACCTCTACACACAGACTACGTCATTGTCACCAAATTAGCTAACGTCATAGTCAACATAGCTAGTGTCCAGTCAGCAAGCAGTTTCGCAGTTATAACGGCGGGTCAGTGGCAATAAATTAATAAAACCAAAAGCTTAAACTGACTTTGAAGAGTTCCTGTGTTGGGTAGCTATAGCCAGCTAGCTAACATGGCATCCCTCTCTGTTTCAGCCGGGTGTTTGAGTAGGCTAAACTAGCAACCTGCATTTGCTAGCTAAGTGAAAGGGGGAAAAATACAACGAAATAGAGCTAGCTCGCTCTCTCTCTTGCTTCTCCTTCCTTTTTGAATGAATGAATTTGTTCAAAACATTTCCAACTATACTCTTTCTCTTTCTTTGAGTCACCACATTTTATGAACTGCAGTGCTAGCTAGCTGTAGCTTATGCTTTCAGCACTAGATTATTTATCTGATCCTTTGATTGGGCAGACAACAAAATAGAGCTAGCTCGCTCTCTCTCTTGCTTCTCCTTCCTTTTTGAATGAATTAATTTGTTCAAAACATTTCCAACTATACTCTTTCTCTTTCTTTGACTCACCACATTTTATGAACTGCAGTGCTAGCTAGCTGTAGCTTATGCTTTCAGCACTAGATTATTTATCTGATCCTTTGATTGGGCAGACAACATGTCAGTTCATGCTTCAAGATCTCTGATAGGTTGGAGGACGTCCTCCAGAAGTTGTCATAATTAATGTGTAGGTCTATGGAAGGGGGTGAGAACCATGAGCCTCTTAGGTTATGTATAAAAGTCAATGTACCCAGAGGAGAACAGAAACTAGCTGCTCTCCAGCTACACCATGGTGCTACCCTATAGAGTGCTGTTGAGGCTACAATAGGCCTTCAGTGTGTTTTAATCAATTATTTAGTGATGTGAATATATTTACTATGGTTTTATCTAAAAACAATCATTTTTTAATGTTTCACTATTTTTATTCAATTCACTGAGGAAGATGGTCCTTCCCTTCCTCCTCTGATATGCAGATATCTTTGTTATAAAGAATACTATATTTCCCTTGAGGAGTGAGGCTGAATGCAAAAAATGGCTCAACATACCAAATCAATTTACCTCACCTACTGGTGGTGGCAGTCAAAAGGACCGGTTATCACATCAAACCAAATCTTGTTTGCCATCCCAGAGACAGAAAGACAGGCAGCCAACACATACCAATGGCTGGTCAGAGCACTAGCATATGGCTGACAGGAAGCCAACAATTGGATGCCTGACTGTCCCACTGCCTGGCCAGCTGAACGCTGGTCTATATGCAGACTAACCTGGAGAGATCCATGGATTAGCTTCTGCCTATTCATTCACTTATTACTAATTTGATTTCTGCAGTAATCTGACTGGCTAGGGCTAGTGACAGGAGGAGATGGAGAGAGAAGGGTTCATGCAAATTCATGCCAGTGTTTGATGTACTAGTCGTAAACCATAGCAGAGACTGAACCACTTGTCTCCTATAAACACACCTGACCACATCCAGAGACCCACACACAGGCAAACACACACATGTTCTTTATCAATATAGCTCATTCATATGCTCTCCACACAAAGAGATGGGACACATTTTATTCCATTGTCTGTTGTTTTATCTTATTTTCATCAAGGTGAAACCCTTCCAAATCTTCATTCACCCTCGCCTGTGTCCAGGCTTTTGTCCTAAAACTGATATAACTGACATAAACTGATTGATCACAGAAATCTCACCATCAGCAGAGACAGAGAGAGAGGATAAATAAAAAAGTGAGGGATTGCTCTTTCCCTGTGGGCAATGTAATAATCCTTTAAATCATCTTAAAATGAATGCTGTGACAGCCAAGCTGCCTTTGCCTCTGCCTGCCTCTGCCTCTCTCGGCAGCAGTCTGCCTCTGCATGCCTGCCTCTGCCTGGAGAGATGAACAAGAAGGAGCATCAAGACAACACTGATGTGACATATTCGTGGAGGAGGAGGTCAAAAGGCGATGCACGCAATGAATGAATGGCAGGCACATACAGTACAAGGACATGGATGCTAGCACACATAAAAACACTGCACAATACAGTATGACAGACTTTTGATCTCTACTCCTTTCCCTGTTTTAAGGGGGAGAAACAACACACCATATCCTCCAGTGGATGAGCATCTGTTTGGGACTTACCTTACCTTGGCTGAGGTAGTTATCACTGTGGTAACCCCTGCACCTCCAGTGACCGTGATGTCATCAGAGGTGAGAGAAGCATCCCAGTGGTGCTTCTAATTACAACAACAACCAATCCTGGTTAACGAGGGCCTAATTACCTGAACATGGCCTCTGCCAAATGGTGTACACAGACAGACAGACAGACAGGGGATGTTTACTGGCAGGAGAGAGAGGACAGAGTTAACTTTGAAGCATTGGGTATGAATTGATCACTGGTTTAACGTTTAGGGTAAGCTCCTAACAGCCTATCCTGATCATATAAATACCAGCAAATATTAACATCCCATGACCCCTGCCCCACTGTCTGCACCAGGTAATTTAATGTAAAATGACCCATGAGCACAAATGTAAAATCGTAAAATCATGCTTTCCACCAGACACTGAGAGATGATTTCTGCTTCCAGCAGGACAATAACCTAAAACACAATGCCAAATCTACACTGGAGTTGCTTACCAAGAAGACAGTGAATGTTCCTGAGTGGCCGAGTTACAGGTTTGACTGAAATCTACTTGAAAATCTTTGGAAAGACCTGAAAATGGTTGTCTAGCAAAGATCAACAACCAATTTGACAGAGCTTGAATAATTTTGAAAATAATTAATGGACAAATGTTGCACAATCCTTTTGTTGAAAGCTCTTGGAGACTTACCCAGAAAGACTCAGCTGTCATCACTGCCAGAGGTGCTTCTACAAAGTATTGGCTCAGTGGTCTAAATACTTGTGTAAATATTTCTGTATATCATTTTCAGTAAATGTGAAAACAATTGTAGGTCTGCAACTCTTCCAACTATTGACTATTTTCACAACTGCTACCGGTTTGATGCCAAAACATTAACAACAAATAATTATTGACATAGTAAAATAACTAAAACTTGTAAAGGATATCAAAGGATATTCCATGCTGAAACCCTCATATTAAACACTAATGATATTCACGAAGTTTATGGTTTATGTGCTGTGATGTGCTGTGATACGCTGTACTCCATTGTGTGTACCCCGCCCCCAGGGGGTACACTAATTAAAAATGATTCATATTTAAAAAATATATATATACGTATATAGCCTCGTAACACTGCCAAAAAACAAAACAAAAATAGTTCAGCCTATGACTGTTGTTAATGGCTGTCAATTTTATTATAAGGCGAAATCCTCCCCGATTGCAGTTCCTAGGGCTTCCACAAGATGTCAACAGTCTTTAGAAAGAGTTTCATGCTGGTTTTTGGAAAAACGAGCCAGAAAATGTAGTTTTTCCAGGTGGCTCCCATTTTGGCTATAGTGTTTCCAAGCATGTGGAAGAGAGTGCTTTCTTTGGTATTTTTCTCCTGTAAAGACAATAACAATTCTCCGTCTTAAATTGTATCGTTTATTTACGTATTAGGCTACCCAAGGTTTGATTATAAACGTTGTTTGACTTGTTTGGAAAAGTTTATTAGTAACGTTTGGGATTCATTTTGTATGCATTTTGATGGAGGGAAACTGGGTGGATTATTGACTGAAGCACGCCAGCTAAACTGAGTTTTATGGATATAAAGAAGAACATTATCAAACAAAAGGACCATTTGTGATATACAGTATCTGGGACCTTTTGGAGTGCCAACAGAAGAAGATCATCAAAGGAAAGGCATTTATTATATCGCTATTTCTGACTTTTGTGGCGCACCTGCCTGGTTGAAATATGTTTTTCATGCTTTTGTACGCGGGTCGCTGTCCTCAGATAATCACATGGTGTGCTTTCGCCGTAAAGCCTTTTTGAAATCTGCACAGCGGCTGGATTAACAAGAAGTTAAGCTTTATTTTGATGTATTACACTTGTGATTTTATGAAAGTTAAATATTTATAATTCTGTAGTTTGAATTTTGCGCACTGCAATTTCACCGGATGTTGGCCAGGTGGGACGCGACCGTGGGACGCTACCACCTGCCCATACATTTTTTTATTTCACCTTTATTTAACCAGGTAGGCAATTTGAGAATAAGTTCTCCTTTACAATTTCGACCTGGCCAAGAAAAAGCAAAGCAGTTCGACACATACAACAACACAGAGTTACATGTGGAGTAAAACAAACATACAGTCAATAATCCAGTTGAAAAATAAGTCTATATACAATGTAAGCAAGTGAGGTGAGATAAGGCAGGTAAAGGCAAAAAAAGGCCATAGTGGCGAAGTAAATACATTATAGCAAGTAAAACACTGGAATGGTTGATTTGCAGTGGAATAATGTGCAAAGTAGAGACATAAATAACGGGGTGCAAAGGAGCAAAATAAATAAATAAATAAATACAGTAGGGAAAGAGTTGTTTGGGTGAAATTACAGATGGGGTATGTACAGGTGCAGTAATCTGTGAGCTGCTCTGACAGCTGGTGCTTAAAGATAAGTCTTTCCAGTTTCAGAGATTTTTGTAGTTCGTTCCAGTCATTGGCAGCAGAGAACTGGAAGGAGAGGCGGCCAAAGGAAGAATTGGTTTTGGAGGTGACCAGAGAGAAAAACCTGCTGGAGCGCGTGCTACAGGTGAGTGCTGCTATGGTGACCAGCGAGCTGAGATAAGGGGGGACTTTACCTAGCAGGGTCTTGTAGATGACCTGGAGCCAGTGGGTTTGGCAACGAGTATGAAGCGAGGGCCAGCCAACGAGAGCGTACAGGTCGAAGTGGTGGGTAGTGTATGGGGCTTTGGTGACAAAACGGATGGCACTGTGACAGACTGCATCCAATTTATTGAGTAAGGTATTGGAGGCTATTTTGTAAATGACATCGCCGAAGTCAAGGATTGGTAGGATGGTCAGTTTTACAAGGTTTTACAAGGGTAGGTTTGGCTAGGTTTGGCAGCATGAGTGGACCTTGAGCGTGGCTGAGGTGTACTCATGACCAGTTCTGAAACCAGATTGCACAGCGGAGAAGGTATGGTGGGATTCGAAATGGTCGGTAATCTGTTTGTTGACTTGGCTTTCAAAGACCTTAGAAAGGCAGGGTAGGATAGATATAGGTCTGTAGCAGTTTGGGTCAAGAGTGTCCCCCCCTTTGAAGAGGGGGATGACCGTAGCTGCTTTCCAATCTTTGGGAATCTCAGACGACACGAAAGAGAGGTTGAACAGGCTAGTAATAGCGGTGGCAACAATTTCAGCAGTTAATTTTTTAGAAAGAAAGGATCCAGATTGTCTAGCCCGGCTGATTTGTAGGGGTCCAGATATTGCAGCTCTTTCAGAACATCAGCTGACTGGATTTGGGAGAAGGAGAAATGGGGAAGGCTTGGGCGAGTTGCTGTGGGGGGTGTTGTGCTGTTGACCGGGGTAGGGGTAGCCAGGTGGAAAGCATGGCCAGTCGTAGAAAAATGCTTATTGAAATTGACAATTATAGTGGGATTGTCGGTGGTGACAGTGTTTCCTATCTTCAGTGCAGTAGGCAGCTGGGAGGAGGTGTTCTTATTCTCCATGGACTTTACAGTGTCCCAGAACTTTTTTGAGTTAGTGTTGCAGGAAGCAAATTTCTGCTTGAAAAAGCTAGCCTTGGCTTTTCTAACTGCCTGTGTATAATGGTTTCTAGCTTCCCTGAACAGCTGCATATCACGGGGGCTGTTCGATGCTAATGCAGAACGCCATAGGATGTTTTTGTGTTGGTTAATGACAGTCAGGTCTGGGGAGAACCAAGGGCTATATCTGTTCCTGGTTCTAAATTTCTTGAATGGGGCATGCTTATTTAAGATGGTGAGGAAGGCATTTAAAAAAAATAACCAGGCATCCTCTACTGACGGGATGAGATCAATATCCTTCCAGGATACCCCGGCCAGGTCGATTAGAAAGGCCTGCTCGTTGAAGTGTTTCAGGGAGCGTTTGACAGTGATGAGTGGAGGTCATTTGACCTCTGACCCATTACGGATGCAGGCAATGAGGCAGTGATCGCTGAGATCTTGGTTGAAAACAGCAGATGTGTATTTAGAGAGCAAGTTGGTTAGGATGATATCGATGAGGGTGCCCGTGTTTACGGCTTTGGGGTGGTACCTGGTAGGTTCATTTAGAATTTGTCTGAGAGGGCATCAAGCTTAGATTGTAGGATGGCTGGGGTGTTAAGCATGTTCCAGTTTAGGTCGCCTAGCAGCACGGTTTCTGAAGATAGATGGGGGGCAATCAGTTCACATATGGTGTCCAGGGCAGAGCTGGGGGCAGAGGGTGGTCTATAGCAGGCGGCAACAGTGAGAGACTTTTTTTTAGAGAGTGGGGTTTTTAAAAGTAGAAGTTCAAATTGTTTGGGTACAGACCTGGATAGTAGGACAGAACTCTGCCCAAAAGAAGTTGAACAGCTTGGAAAATTCCAGAAAATGATATCATGGTTTTAGAAGCATCTGATAGGCTAATTGACATCATTTGAGTCAATTGGAGGTGTACCTGTGGATGTATTTCAAGGCCTACCTTCAAACTCAGCGCCTCTGCTTGACAGCATGAGAAAATCAAAAGAAATCAGCCAAGACCTCAGACAAAAAATGGTAGATCTCCACAAGTCAGATTCATCATTGGGAGCAATTTCCAAACGCCTGAAGGCACCACGTTCATCTGTACAAACAATAGCACGCAAGTATAAACACCATGGAACCACGCAGCTGTCATACCGGTCAGGAAGGAGACGCATTCTGTCTCCCAGAGATGAACGTACTTTGGTGCGAAAAGTGCAAATCAATCCCAGAACAACAGCAAAGGACCCTGTGAAGATGCTAGAGGTAACAAGTACAAAAGTATCTATATCCACAGTAAAACAAGTCCTATATTGACATAACCTGAAATGCCGCTCAGCAAGGAAGAAGCCACTGATCCAAAACCGCCATAAAAAAGCCAGACGACGGTTTGCAACTGCATATGGGGACAAAGATTGTGCTTTTTGGGGAAATGTCCTCTGGTCTGATGAAACAAAATAGAACTGTTTGGCCATAATGACCATTGTTATGTTTGGTGGAAAAAGAGGGACGCTTGCAAGCCGAAGAACAACATCCCATCCATGAAGCATGGGGGTGGCAGCATCATGTTGTGCAGGTGCTTGCTGCAGAAGGGACTGGTGCACTACACAGAATAGATGACATAATGAGGTGGGAAAATTATGTGGATATATTGAAGCATCATCTCAAGACATCAGGAAGTTAAGGAAGTCAAAGCTTGGTCGCAAATGGGTCTTCCAAATGGACAATGACCCCAAGCATACTTCCAAAGTTGAGGAAAAATGGCTTAAGGACAACAAAGTCAAGTTATTGGAGTGGCCATCACAAAGCCCTGACCTCAATCCTATTAACCATTTGTGGACAGAACTGAAAAAGTGTATGAGAGCAAGGAGGCCTACAAACCTGACTCAGTTACACCAGCTCTGTCTGGAAGAATTGGCCAAAATTCACCCAACTTATTGTGGGAAGCTTGTGGAAGGCTACCCGAAACGTACCCGAAACGCTACCTGAAAAGTTAAACAATTTAAACGCAATGCTACCAAATACTAATGCTTTGTGACATCAAATGGACTTTGGTGGTCAAGATGTGTTGGTATCTGTACTGATGGCGCAAAAGCCATGACAGGGAGACATAGTGGAGTGGTAACGCGTGCAAGCAGTTGCTCCTAACGCCACTTGGGTACACTGCAGCATCCACTGAGAGGCTGTTGCTGCCAAAGGAATTCCTGACAGATTGAAATACGTTTTGGACACTATAGTGAAAATAGTTAACTTTGTTAAAGCAAGGCCCCTGAACTCTCATGTATTTTCAGCACTATGCAATGATATGGGCAGATACCAAACGTGGTAGTTTTGGGGGGCGGAGCTCATTAGAATAATAGCCTGTGTGTAGAACAATGCGCTAACAAGGGTATTAAATGTTTCTACCTTTGTGTACCTATGCAGGACACATCACCATAATGACATCCATATTTATGCATTTCTGTATAGTACAGATCAAGGACACATGATGTAATTTTGTTACCACCATTCTGTTATCGGGTGTTGATCAACTTCATTGTTTTTCAAACTCAAGTTGTCATATCATAGCTGACACCCCATTCTTTCTGCAGACATGTTTGAATCTTAATGCGGAGCAGATATTTAACTGAGTTTTTGGAAAACGTGGTCACATAATAAACTGATGGAGATTTTACTGTCATTCTGTTATCAAACTTCTAATCTGCACTGTTCCTGAAGTAAATGTATTTGAGTAACTGGATGCAGTTTATCACAGTGCCATCCGCTTTGTCACTAAAGCACCTTATACCACCCACCACTGCGACCTGTATGCTCTAGTCGGCTGGCCCTCGCTACATATTCGTCGTCAGACCCACTGGCTCGAGGTCATCTACAAGTCCAAGCTAGGTAAAGCTCTGCCTTATCTCAGTTCACTGGTCACAATGGCAACACCCACCCGTAGCACGCGCTCCAGCAGGTGTATCTCACTGATCATCTCTAAAGCCAACACCTCATTTGGCCGCCTTTCCTTCCAGTTCTCTGCTGCCTGTGACTGGAATGAATTAGAAAACTCGATGAAGTTGGAGACTTTTATCTCCCTCACCAACTTTAAACATCTGCTATCTGAGCAGCTAACCGATCGCTGCAGCTGTACATAGTTCATTGCTAAATAGCCCACCTAATTTACCTACCTCATCCCCATACTGTTTTTATTTATTTACTTGTCTGCTCTTTTGCACACCAGTATCTCTACCTGCACATGACCATCTGATAATTTATCACTCGAGTGTTAATCTGCTAAATTGTAATTATTCGCCTACCTCCTCATGCCTTTTGCACACAATGTATATAGACTCTTTTTTTTTCATTAATTTTTTTATTGACTTGTTTATTGTTTACTCCATGTGTAACTCTGTGTTGCTGTCTGTTCACACTGCTATGCTTTATCTTGGACAGGTCGCAGTTGTAAATTAAAACTTGTTCTCAACTAGCCTACCTGGTTAAATAAAGGTGAAATAAAATAAATAAATAACAATAAAATAAAAAAGTGGCAATTGTTAAAAGTAGACTTTTGCATATTTGCATGGATTGTTGAACTTTGCAATCAATGGTTTTTCCTTAGCATACATTTTCATGTTATAAAGAGAGTCTCTGCGTCACTCTGTTACCATGGAATTGCTGCTGACCCTCAGCAAGAATGGCAACTTCAACTGACTTCCCAAGGCCACTTACTAATATGCTCAATGACAAATTCACTTTTCTGACGATGCAACATGTTGGCACACAAACACAGAGACAGCTTGTTAATTAGACACACAAACTGGTGTATGGAAAACATTTTCACAAATTTTGGGAGAATTAAAATGTAAATAAAGCACATACATACACAATACACACACATTTGTTTCTCTCTCACAACAGCTTTGAAAGTATAACATCCACAAACCCAGCTGTGCAGCTAGTTGATTGCTATTATCACTATCAATAATGCCTCTTGAGTGATGAAGTAACATTTAAACAAGCACTTGGAAGTAAAACCATTATATTTTATTTATTTTATTTCACCTTTATTTAACCAGGTAGGCTAATTGAGAACAAGTTCCCATTTACAACTGCGACCTGGCCAAGATAAAGCAAAGCAGTTCGACACATACAACGACACAGAGTTACACATGGAATAAACAAACATACAGTCAATAATACAGTATAAAAAGTCTATATACAGTGTGTGCAAATGAGGTGAGATAAGGGAGGTAAGTCAATAAATAGGCCATGGTGGCGAAGTAATTACAATATACCAATTAAACACTGGAATGGTAGATGTGCAGAAGATGAATGTGCAAGTAGAGATACTGGGGTGCAAAGGAGCAAGATAAATAAATAATACAGTATGGGGATGCGGTAGTTGGATGGGCTATTTGCAGATGGGCTATTTACAGATGGGCTATCTACACGTGCAGTGATCTGTAAGCTGCTCTGACAGCTGGTGCTTAAAGCTAGTGAGGGAGATATGAGTCTCCAGCTTCAGTGATTTTTGCAGTTAGTTCCAGTCATTAGCATCAGGGAACTGGAAATCAATATGAACCTTTCTAGGGCAGGCGTTCCACTAGCGGAACCCCTCGACAACATTCCGCTGATAAGGCAGTGTGTGAAATTCAACATTTTTTGGGGGAAATATGTAACTTTCACACATTAACAAGTCCAATACAGCAAATGAAACATAAACTTCCTATTAATCTACCCATCGTGTCCGATTTAAAAAATGCTTTACAGCGAAAGCACAACATATGATTGATTATGTTAGATCACCGCCAAGTCAAAAAAACACACAGCCATTTTTCCAGACAAAGATAGGAGTCACAAAAAGCAGATATATAGATGAAATGAATCACTAACCTTTGATGATCTTCATCAGATGACAATCATAGGACATCATGTTACACAATACATGTATGTTTTGTTCAATAATGTGCATATTTATATCCAAAAATCTCAGTTTACATTGGCGCGTTACGTGCAGTATTGTTTTGATTCCAAAACATCCGGTGATTTTGCAGAAATACTCATAATAAACATTGATAAAAGATACAATTGTTGTTCACAGAACTAAAGATAGACTTCTCCTTAAAACTTCTTGGTCCTACTTGAGACGTCTGCGTCTCAAGT
The DNA here is from genome assembly GCF_057628025.1 of Oncorhynchus mykiss. Classification (NCBI taxonomy): domain Eukaryota; kingdom Metazoa; phylum Chordata; class Actinopteri; order Salmoniformes; family Salmonidae; genus Oncorhynchus; species Oncorhynchus mykiss. The sequence goes on along the minus strand of NC_143033.1, from coordinate 24,284,611 downwards.
AGGCACCTGGAAATGCAAATGCGCTACGCTAAATGCTAAATGTACTCGTTAAAACTAAAACGTTCATTAAAATAGACATGTAGGGTATTGAATTAAAGCTACACTCGTTGTGAATCTAGCCAACAAGTCAGATTTTTAAAATGCTTTTTGGCGAAAGCATGAGAAGCTATTATCTGATAGCATGCACCCCCCAAAATACCAGCACGACACGTAAACAATAGATTTTGCGGTAGCCGGCGCTACCCAAAACGCAGAAATAAAATATAAAACATTCATTACCTTTGATGATATTCTTTGTTGGCACTCCTATATGTCCCATAAACATCACAAACTGGTCCTTTTCCTGATTAAATCCGTCCATGAATGCCCAAAATATCCATTTGTATGGCCTGTCTGCATCACGAAAAAAGCTCTCTTCCAACACGCAACGTCATGTTTAAAAATGATATAAGTTGCCTATATTCTTTGACAAAAAACTTCAACCTACTTTTATAACCCAACTTTAGGTATTTGTAAACGTTAATAAGCGATCAAATTGATCACTGGGCGATCTGTATTCAATAGCAGCTACAAAAGAAAACAGTGTCCATTTTTCAATCTTCCAAAATCGATTGAGGTAGGCTGGATGGAATCAAGGATCTATTCGTAATGTCTCAATGGATTTTTGTCAATGAAAATGACGTCGTGTGGAAGCTGTAGGAATTGCATCCGTCTCCATATTAAATTTGGTTTCCTTTAAATAATCCATGAAAGGGGCGCATGGATATTTTTTTCAGATTTCAGTGAGCAGTTTTTCTTGCGCTTTTCGATGAAACACACGCTCTGTTATAGTCACAGCCGTGATTTAACCAGTTTTAGAAACTTCAGAGTGTTTTCTATCCACACATACTAATCATATCCATATACTATATTCCTGGCATGAGTAGCAGGACGCTGAAAAGGTGCGCGATTTTTAACAGAATGTTCGAAAAAGGAGGGGGTAGGATAAAGAGGTTAATGCAACCACCGTGTCAGATTTCAAAAAAACTTTACGGAAAAAGCATAATCTGAGAACGGCACTCAGAGCCCAATCCAGCCAGAGAAATATCCGCCATTTTGGAGTCAACAGAAGTTAGAAATAACACCATAAATATTCACTTACCTTTGATGATCTTCATCAGAAGGCACTCCCAGGAATCCCAGTTCGACAATAAATTACTGATTTGTTTCATAAAGTTCCATAAAGTCCATCATTTATGTCCAAATAGCCACTTGTTGTTAGCGTGTTCAGCCCAGTAATCCATCTTCATGAGGCGCAAGCACGTTGTCCAGACAAAAACTCAAAAAGTTCCATTACAGGTCGTAGAAACAAGTCAAACGATGTATGGAATCAATCTTTAGGATGTTTTTAACATAAAACATCAATAAGCTTCCAACCGGAGAATTCCTATGTCTGAAGAAAAGCACTGGAACAAGAGGTAACTCTGTCGGGAGAGCGCGTCATGAGCCTGAAACACTCTGCCAGACCACTGACTGAAACAGGTCTCATGAGCCCCTCCTTTATAGTAGAATCGTTATTCAAGTTTCTAAAGACGGTTGACATCTAGTGGAAGCCGTAGGAAGTGCAACTTGACTCCATAGACACTGTGTTATCGGTAGACCAAGCTTTGAAAAACTACAAACCTCAGATTTCCCACTTCCTGGTTGGATTTTTCTCAGGTTTTCGCCTGCCATATGAGTTCTGTTATACTCACAGACATCATTCAAACAGTTTTAGAAACTTAAGAGTGTTTCCTATCCAATACTACTAATAACATGCATATATTAGCATCTGGGACAGAGTAGGAGGCAGTTCACTCTGGGCACACTATTCCTCCAAAAGTGAAAATGCTGACCCCTATCCCAAAAAAGTTTTAAGGAACATTAAGGAAATCGACATTACATTGTGAAAGAAAAATACCAACACCATTAAAAAGTAAGTCAGGAGTTGTCAATGGAAAACTGAAAAAATGTAAGAGAAGGAGGAGGAGGAGAAAGCAAGGGACAGTTAATAAGTTAGGAATGAAGAAGAGAGGGGAAAAAGAAGGTTGAGGAATGGATTCGGCTTCTGACCTCTAGCTCCCCATTGGGATACACAGCCTCCCCCACGGACTGACCACCAAGGAAAATGTTTCATTGACAGGAACACAAAATACTCTTACAGGGACTACTTTTGGTGATACAGTCTGTAAAAACAAACTCACTCACAGACAACACTGTCCCACTGCAGATGATTGCTTTGGTCTCTGTGTGTGTGAGAGTGCGAGACGAATGTGTCTTTTTGGATTTCAACGGTCTGACAATTTCATACATTATGCAACTTGGTTATTTGATACTGGTAGTGTCAGGGGTGCCTTAAGTACTTGCTAGCACTTTTTCTGGAAAACGTTTTGAGTTACTCTCACAGATAGAGCTTGCCTGCTTGATCTGCATGCCAGGTCCAAAAATACACAGAGGATTTCAGGTCTTGGTAAATATGTCTGTAGGTCGAGGTAAACAAGTGAGAACTTGCTAACCAACAGCAGTAATTTAGTTTCAGCCTGTCAGTGTATATAAATAGTGTTGCTGTCAGTGTAGACAAACACATAATTGAGTATAGTATGTCATATAAACACATTTCCTCTGACTGGGGCTCTTAGTAAACACATTTAGAGATGTGCAGTGCTGTGGCAGCAAAGAAAGCAGGCAAGCAGGCAGGCAGCTGCATTCTGGATGTCCTCAGCAGACAACCTAATCCCACACAGCAGGGGAATTATAAACCTCACACAAACCTCACTAGAATAGCCCTGCAAGCCTCAGCTCCCATCAGCAATGCAGCAAAAATGTATCAGACACCAGGGTCATATCCAATGCTTTGCTGGGCTACGCCATTTGGTGAGATCAATCCAACTTTCTTTAGGGGTTTCTACAGTACCTTCGGAAATGTTGTAATGTCACAGCCTTATCCTAAAATGTATTAAATATTTTTCCCCTCATCAATCTATACACAATACACCATAATGACAAAGCAAAAACAGGTTTTTAGAAATGGTTTGTTAATTTAATTTACTTAGTACTTTGTTGAAGCACCGTTAGCAGTGACTACAGCCTCGAGTCTTCTTAGGTATGACGCTACAAGCTTCGCACACTTCGATTTGGGGAGCTTCTCCCATTCTTCTCTGCAGATGCTCTCAAGCTCTGTCAGGTTGGATGTGGAGCGTTGCTACAGTACACAGCGTTTTTTCAGGTCTCTCCAGAGGTGATCAATCGGGTTCGGGCTCTGGCTAGGCCACTCAAGGACATTAAAAGACTTGTCCCGAAGCCACTCCTGCATTGTCTTGGCTGTGTGCTTAGGGTCACCTTTGCCTCGATCCTGACTAGTCTCCCAGTCCCTGATGCTGAAAACAGGCTTCACTGTAGGGATGGTGCCAGGTTTCCTCCAGATGTGACGCTTGGCATTCAGGCCAAAGAGTTCAATCTTGGTTTCATCAGACCAGAGAATCTTGTTTCTTTATGTGCCTTTTGGCAACTCCAAGAGGACTGTCATGTGCCTTTTACTGAGGATTGGCATCCGTCTGGCCACTCTACAATAAAGGCCTGATTGGTGGAATACTTTAGAGATGGTTCTCCCATCTCCACAGAGGAACTCTAGAGCTCTGTCAGGGTGACCATCGGGTTCTCTGTCACCTCCCTGACCAATGCCCTTCTCCTCCGATTGCTCAGTTTGGCAGGGCGGCCAGCTCTAGGAAGAGTCTTGGTGGTTCCAAACTTCTTTCATTTAAGAATGATGGAAACCATTGTATTCTTGGGGATCTTCAATTCTTCAGAAATCTATTGGTACCCTTCCCCAGATCTGTGCCTCGACACAATCCTGTCTCAGAGCTCTATGGACAGTTCCTTTGACCTCATGGCTTGGTTTTTGCTCTGACATGCACTGTCAACTGTTGGACTTCATATAGACATGTGTAGGCCATTTCCAAATCATGTACAATCAATAGAATTTACAACAGGTGGACTCCAATCGAGTTGTAGAAACATCTCAAGGATGATGAATGGGAACAGGATGCACCTGAGCTCAATTTCGAGTCTCATAGCAAAGGGGCTGAATTCTTACAGTGGGGAGAACAAGTATTTGATACACTGCCGATTTGGCAGGTTTTCCTACTTACAAAGCATGTTAGAGGTCTGTAATTTTTTATCATAGGTACACTTCAACTGTGAGAGATGGAATCTAAAAAATCCAGAAAATCCAGAAAATCACATTGTATGATTTTTAAGTAATTAATTTGCATTTTATTGCATGACATAAGTATTTGACCACCTACCAACCAGTAAGAATTCTGGTTCTCACAGATCTTTTAGATTTTCTTTAAGAAGCCCTCCTGTTCTCCACTCCTTACCAGTATTAACTGCACCTGTTTGAACTCGTTACCTGTATAAAAGACACCTGTCAACACACTCCAACCTATCCACAATGGCCAAGGCCAGAGAGCTGTGTAAGAACATCAGGGTAAAATTGTAGGCCTGCACAAGGCTGGGATGGGCTACAGGACAATAGGCAAGCAGCTTGGTTAGAAGGCAACAACTGTTGGCTCAATTATTAGAAAATGGAAGAAGTTCAAGATGACGGTCAATCACCCTCGGTCTGGGGCTCCATGCAAGATTTCACCTCGTGGTGCATCAATGATCATGACGAAGGTGAGGGATAGGCCCAGAACTACACGACAGGACCTGGTCAATGACCTGAAGAGAGCTGGGACCACAGTCTCAAAGAAAACCATTAGTAACACACTACGCCATCATGGATCAAAATCCTGCAGCGCACGCAAGGTCCATCTGCTCAAGCCAGCGCATGTCCAGGCCCATCTGAAGTTTGCCAATGCCCATCTGGATGATCCAGAGGAGGAATGGGACAAGGTCATGTGGTCTAATGAGACAAAAATAGAGCTTTTTGGTCTAAACTCCACTCGCCGTGTTTGGAGGAAGAAGAAGGATGAGTACAACCCCAAGAATACCATCCCAACCGTGAAGCATGGAGGTGGAAACATCATTCTTTGGGGATGCTTTTCTGCAAAGGGGACAGGACGACTGCACCGTATTGAGGGGAGGATGAATGTATCGCGAGATCTTGGCCAACAACCTCCTTCCCTCAGTAAGAGCATTGAAGATGGGTCGTGGCTGGGTCTTCCAGCATGACAACGACCCGAAACACACAGCCAAGGCAACTAAGGAGTGGCTCCGTAAGAAGCATCTCAAGGTCCTGGAGTGGCCTAGCCAGTCTCCAGACCTGAACCCAATAGAAAATCTTTGGAGGGAGCTGAAAGTCCGTATTGCCCAGCGGCAGTCCCGAAACCTGAAGGATCTGGAGAAAGTCTGTATGGAGGAGTGGGCCAAAATGCCTGCTGCAGTGTGTGCAAACCTGGTCAAGAACTACAGGAAATGTATGATCCCTGTAATTGCAAACAAAGGTTTCTGTACCAAATATTAAGTTCTGCTTTTCTGATGTATCAAATACTATGATAAAATGACAGACCTCTACATGCTTTGTAAGTTGGAAAACCTGCAAAATCGGCAGTGTATCAAATACTTGTTCTGCCCACTGTATGTAAATAAGGTTTTTCAAAAGAAAAAAATAATAACAATTTAAAATTCAACATTTTTATTTTTGCTTTGTCATTATGGGGTATTGTGTGTAGATTGCTGAGATTTTATTTATTTAATACAATTTAGAAAAAGGCTAAAACGTAACAAAAGGCACTGTATTTGGTCCACCACAATGTCATCATGACCGAATGAGTCGATTGACGCGCCCAAGTGTCAATCTAGTTAGCATAATAAAAAAATTCTTATTAAAATTCATCTGTTTAAATTGAGATATCTGTTTTCAAATCAAATGTTATTTGTCACATGCTTCATAAACAATAGATGTAGACTAACAGTGAAATGCTTACTTACAGTCCTTTTCCAACAATGCTGAGTTAAAGATAAAAATAAATGTTTTCTTGCATGGGCTGTGTCTCCATCCACTGCATTCGCCGGTCAGCCTCCCGCATTTCTGGTGGAAGGTGGCAGAGCGGTGTTTGTCAGAGCAGGAGACAACCAGAAAACCCTTCTCACAAAAATGTCTGTAGCGTCCCAACGGTTTGGGTTACAAACTAATGACCCCACCATCGAAAGCAGAGACTGTCACGGACACGAACATGTCGATTGTCTCTTTTCTGTCCGAAATGCTCATATACTGTGGCTTACCGTGTGTGAACACAACAGAGCACATGTATCTCCCTGCAAATATCATCCTTCAAAAATGTACTTGAACATCATGTATCCGATAATCTGGATGAAGCTATGATAATATAATCTATATATCTAAAATATAATCCACAGAAAGCCCTTGTTTGAAAAGGGATTTCTCTTGTATTTTTTTTAACAACACACATAATAATACACAGTTTCTGGGAATGTCCCTCTATAGGCCATACTGTTTGGCTCAGATGAATAAAGGACAGAATGAAATGAGAAGCAGGAAAAATTACTTCCAAATTAGCATTATGTCAGACATTCTATATCCAATGGGCTTTTACTCATTTACAGTTTAAAGCTCGATACAGTTGTAATGTCCTTTAACATTAATTTATTCTGCTTCATCGCATCAGTCCCAATGTACTGATCTACACACCAACATTTACCTTTCTCCATCTCTCTCTCCTCCTCTCCCTGACCTCAGTTCAACCCTTCACATGGCTCTTCACTACATGAGAGTGTAACAGACAGGGGCAATTCATTGATCTGCCTGAGATCAAAAGCGGAAGAGGAGAAAGGGGAAGAGGGCGGAGGATGTCCTCTCTTTCACCCCAACCTGGGCCCGAGGAGAGATACCGGCCTCTGCTCCTCTAGGCCATCTATACATGTCTCTGCTCACTTAGTGAATGGCTGGGAGGGAAAGTGAATGTTACAAACCTGGGAGAGGTGGATTCATGAGGATATGGTAGGATTTTAATGAGGAAGAAACCCTCTATCTGATATACCTTAGAGGTCTATGAATTCCAACAAGCCGGCTGATGAATGGCAGACATTTTGTGTCAGAATGGCAATCACTAGTCAGTTTGTAAAGGAAAAAATAGGAATCACTACATCTAGACAGACACACTTCCTCAGGGGTGACAACAAAAACATCTCAGCTTTGTTTCTCTCCTTCGGCCACTGGACACAGATTTTCCACGGCAACATGTTGTAGTTAGGTTGTTACAACTGACACCAGCCCAACGGAAGTTGTCCTCCTACTGTTCTATTATAATTTAATTGATCAAGAGAAAGGGCTGTAGTAATGAATTGTTTCATAACAAATGTTTAAATTACAGAGCTCAGCATGTGGCCATAGCTCCTTCAGAACATGCATTATTACATTAGCTTGGACACTCCCTCATTTACACCAATAATCAGTCATTAAACCAATGCTACATTATTGCAACAAAACATTTCTCCTCCAGCGATTAGAAAACAAAACATTCCACCATCGACTATGTTAAACATTACATCTTTGTTTCAGGGGAGTAATTAGTGATTAGCCATGTTTGTCCATCTCTGCTAAGCAAGCCAATTGAAATAATAATTACGCATGAGAAAGAAAGAGGGAGAATGTGAGAGACTGAGAAAGACAGAGAGATAGCATGAGAGACAGGGAGGCATTGAGGGGTGTGTGATGTGGAGAGAAGAGCATTCAGGCTGGTCAGACAGTTTAGTCTGGCTGCTGTGTCATTAGGGCTCCGTGGTTGTGCAGTTGAGCGCTGCTGGTTGGGTTTGTCGCGATCAGCGATGTGACTCACTGTGGGCCGCTCTGTAAGCCCTCACCCACTGAGACCACCAGTACCATCACATGCCTCTTTCCCGGAGAAAGCAACACACACACAAACACACACACAGGCACATACGGTAGAGCCATTTTCATTAACGGAACTACTGGCACTCTCAGCCCAGCTGGTCTCTGAGCCGACACTGGAACTGTACATCTGATGTCAACACTCTCTGAGAGAGGGGGCCATCTTGAGAGATGGGAGGGAGGAAGAGAGAAATAGGGAGAGAGGGAGAGATAGAGAGAGCGAGAGAGTGTGAGAAATAGAGTGATGGAGGCATAGAGGATAAGAGGGAGAGGTAGAAAGTGTAACATGGAAACGGAGACAGCAAGGAGAAAAGGTACCAGTCCCACCCATGTCATTCACCTGAGTGTACAGTATACACCAGATATAGGACAGACACTTCAAAACACTTCCTTTTGGTTTTTTTTTTGATTATCTGTTTTTCCATGTATGAATCTGTTTTTCAATGCATTTCTATGGGTTAATAGCAGTAAGGCCAAATTCAATGTTTCATCAAATATTTGTTTTTACATACGTATACAGTTGAAGTCGGAAGTTTACATACACTTTGGCCAAATACATTTCAACTCAGTTTTTCACAATTCGCGACATTTAATGCTACTAAACATTCCCTGTCTTAGGTCAGTTAGGATCACCACTTTATTTTAAGAATGTGAAATGTCAGTATAATAATAGAGAGGATTAATGATTTCAGCTTTTATTCACATTCCCAGTGGGTCAGAAGTTTAAATACACTCAATTAGTATTTGGAAGCATTGCCTTTAAATCATTTAACTTGGGTCAAACGTTTCAGGTAGCCTTCCACAAGCTTCCCACAATAAGTTTGTTGAATTTTGGCCCATTCCTCCTGACAGAGCTGGTGTATCTGAGTAAGGTTTGTATGAATCCTTGCTCGCACACGCTTTTTCAGTTCCACCCACAACATTTCTATAGGATTGAGGTCAGGGCTTTGTGATGGCCACTCCAATACCTTGACTTTGTTGTCCTTGAGCCATTTAGCCATTTCCACTTGGAAGTATGCTTGGGGTCACTGTCCATTTGGAAGACCATTTGCGACCAAGCTTTAACTTCCTGAATGATGTCTTGAGATGTTGTTTCAATATATCCACATAATTTCCCTGCCTCATTATGCCATCTATTTTGTGAAGTGCACCAGTCCCTGCTGTAGCAAAGCACCCCCACAACATGATGTTGCCACCCCGTGCTTCATGGTTGGGATGGTGTTCTTTGGCTTGCAAGCCTCCCCCTTTTTCTTCCAAACATAACAATGGTCATTATGGCCAAATAGTTCCGCTTTTTTTCCATCAGACCAGAGGACATTTCTCTAAAAAGTACAATCTTTGCCCCAATGTGCAGTTGCAAACCATAGTCTGGCTTTTTTATGGCTGTTTTGGAGCAGTGGCTTCTTCCTTGCTGAGCAGCCTTTCAAGTTATGTCAATATAGGACTCGTTGTACTGTGGATATAGATAATTTTGTACCTGTTTACTCCAGCATATTCACAAGGTCCTTTGCTGTTGTTCTGGGATTGATTTGCACTTTTCACACCAAAGTACGTTAATCTCTAGGAGACAGAACGTGTCTCCTTCCTGACCGGTATGACGGCTGCGTGGTCCCATGGTGTTTATACTTGCGTACTATTGTTTGTACAGATGAACGTGGTGCCTTCATGCGTTTGGAAATTTCTCCCAAGGATGAACCAGACTTGTGAAGGTCTACAATTGTTTTTCTGAGGTCTTGGCTGATTTCTTTAGCTTTTTCCATGATGTCAAGCAAAGAGGCACTGGGTTTGAAGGAAGGCCTTGAAATACATCCGCAGGTACACCTACAATTGACTTAAATGATGTCAACTAGACTATCAGAAGCTTCTAAAGCCATTACATAATTTTCTGGAATTTTCCAAGCTGTTTAAAGGCACAGTCAATTTAGTGTATGTAAACTTCTGACCCACTGGAATTGTGATACAGTGAATTATAAGTGAAATAATCTGTCTATAGACAATTGTTGGAAAAAATGACTTGTGTCATGAACAAAGTAGATGTCCTAACCGACTTGCCAAAACTATAGTTTGTTAACAGGAAATGTGTGGAGTGGTTGAAAGTTTTAATGACTCCAACCTAAGTGTATATAAACCTCTGACTTCAACTGTATATATATATATTTTTATATTTAAAGGGGTACTAAAATTCCAAATCAAATAGCTAAATGATCCTTGGTGAAACCATCTTAGGCTTAGACTCTAGGTTTTAATGGTCTTAGTCCTAGTAAAAACATGTCTATGCAGGACATTAATAATGCCTTGCATGGTTCTTCATTAGCATGCTGTCCAAGGGAAGTACACTACTTAAAACGTAATATTACATACAGTACACTAGCTATATTTCTTATTCATCTAAAATTGCTTTAAAATAGCACTGTGCATAGTTATCTTGTCAGTGTCTCCATTAGAACAGACAGTGACATTGTATGGATGTGTACATCACCTCTTCACCCCTCCACTAATCTGTTCCTATTAGGAAGCCAGTGGTGGGGCATGTCATGACTGGAGAGAAACCCGACGTGATTATAATGATTATCATCACTGTGACTGTCTTGACGATGTCGGTGCAGCCGGTTCTGATGTCCTCTGCATCACCTGGCCTAGCCATAGATTGACCGCACAGAGACAGTGGGAGGACGGAGATGGGCTGCTCTGAACGGAAGCTCTAGGACACTGTGAGTTAGAAGAGGGAAGACAATGAAGCAGTGCAGGACTGCACACACTCACACACCACACACAATAGAATTCCCCATCTCCCCTGCCCCCACTGTGACTGGATTGCTGGAGCTAAACCGTGGATACGCCTCCATCCGAATGCTCATATGAGCTAGGACATTATCCACTTACTGTTATTAATGCTGTAGGTCTCTGGAGAGACCATGGAGAGGGAGGGAGAGAGGGGGCGGCACTCATAATCCACCACTGCAAACTCACGCAGACTGCATGGAGCTCTATGGTTGTGGGTGGGACTGTGGGTGTACGGGCAATGCAAAGTTGTCCATTGCCATGTAAGCTAGGGTATCAGACATAAAAGTAGACACATTGACATTCAGAGTAGACACATTGACATTCAGAGTAGACATTTACATTCAGAATAGACACATTGATATTCAGAGTAGAAAGAAAAATGCTATCTAGAACCCATAAGAGAACCCTTTGAAGAACCCTTTTTGGTTCCATGTAGAACTCATTCCACAGAGGTTTCTACATCTCTGCCTGGCCGATTCCCCTCTCTCCACTGAGATTCTCTGCCTCTAACCCTATTACAGGGGATAAGTCACTGACTTACTGGTGCTCTTCCATGTTGTCCCTAGGAGGGGTGCATCACTTGAGTGGGTTGAGTCACTGACGTGATCTCCCCCTCCACCCCCTCTGGGTTGTGCCATGGCGGATATCTTTGTGGGCTATACTCGGCCTTGTCTCAGGATGGTAAGTAGGTGGTTGAAGATATCCCTCTAGTGGTGTTTTTTTTAGGGAGTTCTTCCCTAGCCACCGTGCTTCTATACCTGCATTGCTAGCTGTTTGGGGTTTTAGGCTGGGTTTCTGTACAGCACTTTGTGACATCAGCTGATGTAAGAAGGGCTTTATAAATGCATTTGATTGATTGATTGATTGATTGATTGATTTATTGAACCAAGGGTTCTCCTATGGGGACAGCCAAATAACATTTTTTAATCCTGTTTTCTAAGAGTGTACCAAACTGGAGAGACAAATAAGAAATGCTGAAATTATAGCATTTCTGCTCAAGACTCCAAAGTGAATGTTGTAAACAACACAGAGACCCACAATACATCAGGATGACCTTACATACAATATAAATAGATACAGTAAACGCCCACCTTCACCTCATGCTGTCTCCTCACCTAGCAGAAACAGTGAGGAGAGAGAGAGAGGGAGAGAGAAAAGAGGGGGATGGATTCATCCAGCCTTCTCCTCTCCTGCACTTCAACCCCAGCCTTGCTTAATTATAAATTCAGAGATGTTCACTTCGTAGAGCACGAGTGATCCTGTCAATTAAAACTGTGCACAGTTGTCTGCACGTCCACGTGAAGAGAGGGAGAGAGAGGGAGATGAGGAGGAGGAGGAAAGGGGGTGTGCTACTTTATCTGATGGCAAAGGCACAGGTAGATGGATGATGGTGTTAATTGGATGGCTGTAAAAGAAAGAGAGAGAGAGAGATAGACTGGAACCACTGTGTCAGTTCACAATTGAAGCTCCATAGGTTTAACAGACATGGAATAGTTAAGTGATAATGCCAGAGAAGCCGGCGTTTGGAGAATATATTGATACGGGTGTTGTTAAGCCAGAGAAGAAGTCGAAGGGCTGGCAAACCATGCCAATATATCCTCCAAACACCGGATTCAAGGGCATTATCACTTTTATACAACGGGTTACCAACATATTCAAGTAATGATTGACATATTTTCATTAAACGTGTCATTTTGATGAATTCATTCATACTATTTCATCCTTCCATGACAACACAAATCTAGGGTTGCTACCCAAGCAACTATCGATTTGAATGTTAGAGACGCGACCCAGTCATTAAGTATTTGTTTCCTAAATCTATGGACGCGACCTAGTCGTTCATTATAAATGTTCCATTTCCACGACGGCTGGGAATGTTCTTATCCCTTAGTTGCTAGCTAGTCAACTTTGGATAACACGTTCATGTCAAACAGTGCAGCCAGAATAACAGCAAAGCAAGGGTATTTGTGTTTGTTTAAGCTGTGTTCTAGTGTTCTTTTTCATACATCCATAACAAGCTAATGATGTGTGATTTCGCCTGGCATAAAACATTTGGTCTCTCACCAGGCCACTGTTCAGAAGAGCACAAACACAATCACTTCAAACTGAAGCTGGAATGACAGCAAACTAGCTGCATTTCGTGTTTTTCTATTGACATGTCTTTGCATATATCCATAACAATTATGCTGATTCATGATTTCGACTGGCTGAGAAAATCTGCCAGCCTGTATGTCTCATCCTACTCTCAACACGTTCATTAACATAGGGCAGCTGGAGATCAAATATTGAAACAATGTTGCAAATGTCGCAGAGACAGACAAATACTAGCCTAAAAGAAATGGGAGATATTGATATTTGTAGTGTACTGTAGATCTAGTATATACTGTACATTGCCTGACTGAGCTGATGAGACAGTGGATTGTGCAGTCTGATGGAACAGAGTACATTCAATGTCATAGATTTAGCTGGTAGATTTAGCTGGTGGTAACTTGTGGAATAGACACAGGCTGGAATGCGGTTTTAACCAAACAGCATCCAGGATTAGACCCACCCGCTGTATAATTTCCCACAAAGAAGTACTCTACGGTACAGACTGATGATGCATCTACTGAATAACTAATATGTATGCAGTCCCGAGAGAAAGTGAGAGAACGTGAAAGAGAGAAACAAAGAGAGCATATACTGTATATGAATGTTTATAAGCACAGAGCATAAATATGTAAAGTGCATGTGTGTTTGTGTGTGTTTCAGGTGTAACGAAGGTCCAGACCTCTCTTGTACCCTCCCTCTCCCCTCGCTGCATCCCTCCTTTCCCCTCCTTCTCACTACCATCCTCCCTCACTGCCTCTCACTACCTCGCATTACCTCCAATTGACCTCTGAAGCAGCTGTGTGATCGTGCTTTGAGCACAAAGTGCTTTCCTCTGTACCCATAGTTTGAAATTCCCCCCATTTGATGATGTATATGACTGAGCTAACCTTTCTCCCCAACACACACAACCACACAGATACACAAGAAGTCTTTCCATATCCAACTGGCTTTAGCTTCTCCAAAACCATTGGCCTCAGGCTGTGTACTTTCAGAAGCTCTGCAGTCTTATTCCATAAGCCATAATACTGCTTCCCAGAATCAAACAGCATATGGCAGTTGAGCCAGCCACCCCTGCCTGCTTGTTTCCCAGAAGCACCAGTCCAGGGTGGGCACTGCCTCAAAGGTACAGGCCGACACCAGAGTGTCCTTCTGCCTGGAGAACACACACACCCAGGACCAGTAAGGGAGAGCCAGCCAGGCAGACATACTGTTCTGCAGGGACCAAGGAGCTCATCCAGGGATGTTATGGAGCTAGAGCCCAGACTGGATCAGTCTTTGATGGGGAGGCATGACGAGAGGGGAGACGCTCTCTCAGAGGGAAGCAGGTGTGTGGAGAAGTGATAAGGATGCTGTGGCAGCCATTACACACACACACACACACACTGCAGCATCTCCAAAAAAATCCTGATTCAAATTCAAATGGCCTCCCATCAAATGAATGAGTTACTTTTGGCATGGTCCGTAACACTCCCTTCTCCTTGTGCAGTAGAAAGAGAAAAAAAAGAGAGAGGAAGAGAGAAAGGGAATGAAAGAGATGGATGAGGGGGAAATGGAGAGAGTGAGAGGGAGCTCTGAGGAGCAGACAGAGGAAATGCATTTATTTATTACTGGGGAGGAGGGGAAATGTGTCTGTGTGTGTGGCTCTCTCTCTGTAAGGAAGTTCAAGCTTTTGGATGTGTGTGCTGTGGTGCGGACATAAGTAATTTATGAAAAAGACACAATTTGTTTGGCTGACTTATTCCAAAAGCCATTAAGATGAATTAAGTATGCAAAATGTGGTTCTTTAGAGTTAGCATTTCACAGATACATTACCATTATTAGCTCTACAGCAGTCAGTCAACTGCATTTACGGGTAGGTATAATGACAAAGACTGAGCACATTTACAGACTGCGACATGGAAATATAAAACATATCTCACAGGAGTGTATGTGTGTGTTAATCAGAGGAGTAGGCTACAGTGCCTTCAGAAAGTATTCATACCCCTTGACTTCCTCCACATTTTGCTGTGTTACAGCCTAAACTTAAAATGGATTAAATTGAGATTGTCACGCCCTGACCATAGAGAGCTGTTTATTCTCTATGTTGGTTGCCGCGTGATAGTGACTAGGGTGGGTCTTCTAGGTGATTAGTGATTTATGTTGGCCTGGTATGGTTCCCAATCAGAGACAGCTGTTAGTCGTTAACTCTGATTGGGGATCATATTTAGGCAGCCATTTCCCCATTGTGCTTTGTGTGATCTTGACTATGGATAGTTGCCTATTAGCACTATTATATAGCTTCACGTTTCGTTTGGTATTTTGTTGTTTTTGTTCGGTGTTCATTTAATAAAGGAAAATGCACGCCTACCACGCTGCACCTTGGTCCACTCATTCTAAACAATCCTGACAGAGATTTTGTATCACTGGCCTACACACAATACCCCATAATGTCAAAGTGTAAATATGCTTTTAGAAATGTTTTCAAATTAATAAAAAATGGAAAGCTGAAATGTCTTGAATATTCAACCCATTTGTTATGGCAAGCCTAAATAAGTTCAGGAGTAAAACTGTGCTTAATAATTAACAAGTCACATAATAAGTTGCATGGACAATTCTATAATAATGTTTAACATGATTTTTGAATGACTATCTGATCTTTGTACCCCTCACACACAATTATCTATAAGGTGCCTCAGTCGAGCAGTGAATTTCAATCACAAATTCAACCACAAAGACCAGGAAGGTTTTCCAATGCCTCACAAAGGGCACCAACTGGTAAAAAAAGAAGCAGACATTAAATACCCCTTTGAGCACGGTGAAGTTATTAATTACACTTTGGATGGTGTATCAATACACCCAGTCACTACAAGGATACAGGCGTCCTTCCTAACTCAGTTGCGGGAGAGGAAAGAAACCGCTCAAGGATTTCACCATAAGGCCAATAGTGACTTTAAAACAGAGTTTAATGGCGGTGATAAGAGGATTGATCAACAACATTGTAATTACTCGACAATACTAACCTATATGACAGAGTGAAAAGAAGGAAGCCTGTACTGAATAAAAATATTCCTTAACTTACCTGAATACAAAGCGTTATGTTTGAGGCAAATCGAACACAACATTTACATTTTTTACATTTGTGTCATTTAACAGACACTCTTATCCAGAGCGACTTACAGGAGCAATTAAGGTTATGTGCCTTGCTCAAGGGCACATTGCCAGATTTTTCACATATTTGGCATGGGGATTCAAACCAGCAACCTTTCGGTTACGGCCCAACGCTCTTAATTGCAAGGCTACCTGCCACCAACACACACTGAGTACCACTCTTCATTATATGGTGGTGCCTGCATCATGTTATGGATATGCTTGTCAATGGCAAGGACTAGGTCGTTTATTACAAATTCGCCTTTCAGCAGGACAAATTTGATTTGATTTTGATTTGATTTGATTTGACAATCAACTAAAACCCAAATATAAACTGGAGTTGCTTACCAAGACTACACTGAATGTTCCTGAGTGGCCTAGTTACAGATTTGACTTAAATCATCTTGAAAATCCAAAGCTTTACTTGTAAACAACTGTCGAGCAATGATCAACAACCAACTTGACAGAGCTTGCAAAATTTTAAAAAGAATGCTCTTACAGACTTATCCAGAAAGACTCACAGCTGTAATCACTACGAAAGGTGATTCTAACATGTATTTACTCAGGGGTGTGAATACTTATTTAAATGAGATATTTCTGTACTTCATTTCCAATAAATTTGCAAAAATGTCTAAAAACATGTTTTCACTTCATCATTATGGGGTATTGTGTGTAGATGGCTGAGAAAAACAAAACAACGTAATTTGTTTTGAATTCAGACTGTAACACATCAAAATGTGAAATAAGTCAAGGGGTATGCATACTTTCTGATTTTTTCTGTATGTGTATAAGTGTGCACCTGCCTATGCATATGAAAGCCAGACAAAGGAGGACGAAGAGAGACAGTAAGCGAGACAGAGAGGAAGCAATTACAACCTCCATCATTAAATATTTGGTTTCCTTCGCAGGCGGATCATGTGAAATGGAGACGGCCATGTAGGCAGGAAGGCAAACCCAGACCAACCCACCTCATATACTCTCATTTTACACTCTCTTAGTGTAAGCAATTAGCTGCAATCAGAGTTTAATTGAGCAAACACAGAAGGATAGCGCTCAAACTGTTCTGCCTTAGCGCTTTCCTTTCCCTCAGTCTAATTAAAACATTCAGATGTGCCTGACTATGGATTGTATGTGTGTATGTGTATATTATTATGGTCATAGAGCAAATGTTAGCACTACATTCACTCTTTCATATTTCTTCCATCCATCTTTCCCTCTTCCTTTTATTTTTCACAGTAATTTATGTCACACTCTTCCGTCACGCGGAAGAGAGGAGACACACTGACACTGTGGGTTGTAACAGCTTGCCTGGGAATAATTGGTCTCAAGTGAATTTGCCCTGTTCCCACTCAGACAGAGATTCTCCCCAACAACTTCTTACACCTCTCTCTACTCAACCCTAGGGACCAACCATTTATTAAGTGACTCTTTCCTCTCATGTGATACATACAATACAAACCTTCCAAACAAACCACACTCATGACTGCATTCATTTGTTTCTCTACCTCTACCAAGCCACAGTGAAATTACAAATTGGTAAATAAATTCTATCATGACGGTCATTTTAATGAATCATGAAAAACAGATCAGCCAACCTTTAAGCTCATTGTACAGTAGTTGAGGGCAATGCTAAGAGTGCACTACTCTAGACGTGTCAGTGAATGACCTGATGCATGTGGGAAATGTGAATGATCCAACCGGTGGGGACACAGACAGGCCAAGTTTAGCCTAACACTAGCGACCTGATTATTTCAGGGGCCCATAACCTCCATGACTGTGACCTCTCTACACTACCGTGCTGTGACTAGGAGACTATGAGCCCTACTGTATCTACACTCCACCACCAGGCTCTGACACAAAGAGCTGAGGAACATGGCGGAGGGCTGGAGAGGTTTTCCACGGAGATCTGGGGAGAAGTGGTGAGGGTCTGAGCCTCCATGCTTGTCTAATGTGAGAGAGTGTAGGAGACGGACCCTGTAGGCTTTGGGAGTGTAATTATACTGTATCCAAGGCCGTAGGGAAATCTTCCTTAACAGACTCTGTCCACCGGGCTACGGCCCCATAGCCCCAGAGCCCCACAGACAGACGAACAGGCCCCTCAGCCAAACATTTTCCCCACGGAGAAGCACCGCTGCAGGGCCAAAACGCTGCCCTGACCCCTACCAATCAAGCCTCCTCTCCAGGGGGGTAGCCCACTGACCATGCCCTAACTCTCTCCCTGTCTGTCTGCATTGCTCCCCCCATTTATCTCTCACACTCACATACACAGAAGCACCAATGTACACACACATTCGCGCTCTCTCACTACAATACACACACTAGTCGATGCAATTGCAAGCAGGCCACTATATTAGAAGCCATCTCTATATCAGCACTACAGTATTGCACTCTTTCTTTTTCATCAGAGCCCAAACATGCAGAGTTACATTTCTCATTTACAAACATGAAAGAGTTACAGAGGAGAGACTTGAATCATTGCAGAGCTGCTTCCTGACAAATGAGTGCAGTTTTCGAAATCACATATCAGACTGTAGCACTTCTTCAGAAAACATCAACACCAGTGGGGATGGACGCCATTGAAAATGAATCATAGATGAACCAAACACTCTCTGTGGTGCTTAGTAAAGTGAGAAACGGGAGAAATGGTGATGATGATGAGCAGTATAAAGTATAAAGTTATAAAATATGCAGCTCTGTATTAGTCGGGTTCTGTAACACCACTCGTCTTCCATCCATCTCCATGTACTGAATAATATTAAGAAAAAATAGCAGAGGAGAAAATAGAAGCATTCCCCTTAGGTTCCTCATCATCATCATCCTCATCATTATTACATCCCATGGTGCAATTTGACCGAGAGCAGCATCCCACTATGCCGTGCAAACGTCAGTGTGAGTTAGCATTAAGAAAACACAAGAGACATGCAAGCATGTAGTCAGGAGAACATGACTTGTGGGAAGACAGCCAGAGGCCCTGGGGAGGGGAGGGGGGTGGTAGAGAGAGAGGCAGAGAGAGAGAGAGAGAGGGGGGGGGGGGGGGGGGGGGGGTACAATGTAGAAAGTCAATCACAGAAAGGGAAAATAACATCCTTGTATAATCTCCACTTGTTGAATCAACAGTAGAGAGTAGGCCAGATATCTGACAACTATGTTGTGTGCGTCAGGCTGTGAAAGTTTGCGTGTGTGTGTTTGAAGTGGTACTGGGGTTGAATGTGTGTGTGAGTTCAGGAGGTGTTCCTCCAGAGGGAACAGACAGCTGGGACCCCCCCACCCCCCCCCCCCCCCCCCCCCCCCACCCCCCACCACTGCACTGCACTGCATGAAAACATCTGCTCAGGGACACAGTCCATTCTTCCCCACGTTCATGTCCTGTATATCAGGTCCTGTACACCCCTAGTCCCCCGTCCTAGTCCCCACACACACAACATCTGCAGGGACGGCCAAGTGCACAACACCCAGCAGAGCATGCCCCCAACTAACAGCTATCCTGCTAACCATCAGAGCATTATCATACACTAATCTGTCCACCTTCTGGTTTGAAAGGTGACTCAGTGCTGCACCCTAAATAACAAAATGGACAACACCTGGCCTGCCATAAAATTAAAGCCTTTTGACCTTATTTTGTCTCATGAGATAAAGCTGTGGTCTTTAGTTAAGGCCAATAGAGATGATACTAAGGGCTTAGTTGGTCTTAACAAGATCATGTACATCTACGGCCAGAAGTGACATTTCATAGCAGGTTAGGAAAATGTATGCAGCAGGTTGGGAGACTTAACATATCAGGTTAGGAGAATTGGGTTAAGGTTAGGAAAAGGTTAGGGTTAGCTAAAAATAAAACATTATCCCCAAACATGTAACTTTTGATGTCACATTGACATAAACTGTATCTCATCTAGCCATGACCAACTTAATGAGGGTACTGTATAATGTTGGCCAACCATGGGGTGCAGCCTAGCCTCACTGTGCTGTTTAGATCTGAGTTCCATGGGTTTCCCTGTCCCCTGTTAGGCAGATCAGGGCAGGGGGCTGCAGGGCTGTAGGCCCAGGATTGCAGACTGGCTCTCAGTGCACTTTGTCCACAGTGCCCTCCCTTTCTGGGCTGTACCCTGGCAGGCTGGCACGGTGCTAAGGGGGGCAGCAGGAGGGTGGGAAAGAGGAATAAACTGGGAGGTCATGGGGGCCATGAAGGTTATATAGTGGTGGGGAGTGAGGAGAGATGTTATGCAAGCAGGCTGACGTTTATTGTCATGAGGCTTATCATGAAGGCAGAACTGAGTGATTTCCACATAGATAGGCCCGCTGCAAAGTCAAAATTGGCTATATTGAAAAAAATCATGTTTTTTTTGTCTTAAGGTTAGAGTTAGGGTTTGGTTTAAAATCCGATTTTATGACTTTGTGGCTGTGCCAGCTAGTGACCACTCTGTAGAGCTGCCTCTGAAACGCTAACCTGCATTATGCAATGGTATGTAGGAGCAGGGAGGGGTGATGGTGCACGGCAGAGTATGTAGAGATATGTGTGAGCACAAAGGTATTGAATGAATGCAGGATTGTGGGATAGTGAGGTGAGACTAAATGAAGAGGTAGGTATGGAACAAGAAGGTGAGGGCCTTGAGTGAAGAAAGATTCATTGGAGGATGTGGGATCTGTCTGGGTGCCAGAGTGCCCCCCGGGCTAACACTTGCGCAACTGGCTCTAATCCTGCCACCCGCTCCACCCATCTGCAGCACGTCGCCATGGCTAGCCCCTGGGGAAACGCAGGCAGGCAGCATGTCCTGTAAACCGTAATAGAAGGATGCTAACATGCTAATCAAGAGATGTGAATGGAATGTTGTTTGCAGTCACAGTCCCAATTACATCCTGTATAGTGGTGGAGAGTGAATTGACACACATTAGGGAGCAGCACAGAGAGCTGGGATTGAGACTGACAGGTACAAGAGGCTGTGGAAGCCCACATCAAGCTGTTCTCTCTGCTTTTACACATGGACCTGCATTATAAAATACCACCTACCATGGAAAAGAGAGAGTGAAAACAGGTGGATGGATGAGAGTAAAAGTGCAGAGGAGATATAGGAGATATGACATATGACAGTGGCGGTCAGTGCCGTTGATGATGAGGGAGGACAATTACATTTTTTCATGAACATGGCCTTTTTTCTATTACAGCATGCTGGATGACTGTCATTCATTTTCGATTCACCCAGTTCAAAGTAACATTGATATGTTTAGGCTACTACCCAAATACTCCCTATACCCATAATGAGTTTGATACAACCTAGCCTATGAATGAAAGTTTACAACGTAGGTGCACACAGGTCGAGAGAAAAAACTGAGCTGACAGACAGTGACACATGGACAGACAGTGACGCATTCAATACCACCTTGCACACCTTTGTCCGCATCTAGCTTATCTAGGGTGAAATCAGTAGTTAAACAGTTGCAAACGAGAGTTTCTATTGGACAAATTCAGGTATTTTAATCCCCATTTCATTTGCTTCCGTTTAAGATTTTCTTTTCAACAGAATCGGCGGAATGAATATAGCCCTGATCCTGTATAAACACAGTTCACTTTCAGAGCAGCCACGTTGTATTCCTTCTCGCCTCTATGTACTCTCCTCCTCTCACCTTTTCCCTTCATTTGTGGACTTCAATGAACAACACATCAGCTGTATGTGACCAGGCAAAAAACCTTTACAAGCCAAACCATGTCATAACCGCTACACACAGCCTACATCGTTGTCCTCATATTAGCTACAGTAATGTCATTGTCAACTTAGCTAATAGAACTAATGCGTTAGTAAACCCGCTACAATCATGCAGTAACGTTACAGTGTATAGTCAGTTAGCAGTTACACCGGCAGGCTCCTGTGGTAATAAATTAATAAAACCAAAAGCTTAACTTGACTTGGAAGAGTTCTAGTTTTGTGGTGGATAGTCAAAGCCAGCTACCTAACATAGCATCCCTCTGTTTGAGCTGGGTGTTTGAGTCACTGAACTAGCCAGCTGCATTTGCTAACTAAGTAAGCAAAACTGAAAGTGAAAATTACATAATCTCTCGCTCTCTTGCTTCTTTTTCAGTTTTAAAGACATTAATTTGTTAAAAACTGTTCAACTATTGTCTTTCTCTCTCTTTGAGTCAACTACTCACCACGTTATTCACTGCAGTGCAGCTTATGCTTTCAGTACTAGATTCATTCTCTGATCCTTTGATTGGGTGGACAACATGTCAATTCATTCTGCAAGAGCTCTGACAGGTTGGAGGATGTCCTCCGGAAGTTGTCATAATTACTGTGTAAGTCTATGGAAGAACCATGAGTTTCCTATGTTTTGTATTGAAATCAATGTACCAAGAAGAGGACGGACGCTAGCTGTCCTTCGGCTACACCATTGTGCTACCCTGCAGAGTGCTGTTGAGGCTACTGTAGACCTTCATTGTAAAACACAGTGTGTTTTAATCAATTATTTGGTGACGTGAATATATTTAGTATAGTTTAATCTAAAAATGATTTTTCAATGTTTTAAAAACTTTATTTTTATGAAATTCACTGAGGAGGATTGTTGTCCCCTTCCTCCTCTGAGGAGTCTCCACTGACATACTACTACTGTACTGTATAAGCAGCGGATTTCATGAATTAATCAAACTGGTGGATGTTCCTCACTTTTTACTCTGTGAAGGGGATGCACTGTAGAAGTCTGTAGAAGTCTGATGTCACCCTAATGCTGTCCTAGCGAAGCACTAGGTCTTTCCCTCCTCTCTGTGAATGGGAGGTGGCTGATGCCAGATTGTCTGCTGTGATGGAGCTGAATGACTAGGTTAGACAGGAAGCACTGAGCAGTACAGTGTGACACTCAACAGTCAGAATGGAAGGTAGGTTGCACTAGATAACAGGGGTTTGTAGGGTAGGGCACATGAATAATACAGTCACTATGGAGCCACTCTGACTGACAGTGCAGATGCTCCTCTCTCTCATATCTCATCCCTCACCCTCAACCAGTCAGGAGGGAGGGTACTGGGGGTGGACTTGAGGGGAAGATGGGAGAGAGGGGAACTACAATGGCTTGCGGAAGTATTCACCCTTAGCATTTTAATTATTTTGTTGCCTTACAACCTGGAATTTGGAGGGGGGGGGGGGGGGTTGTATCAATTGATTTACACAACCAACATGCCTACCACTTTGAAGATGCTAAATATTTTTTATTGTGGAACAAACAAGAAATAAGACATGCAGCTCCTTCAAGTTGGACGGGTTCCGCTGGTATACAGTCATACCACAGATTCTCAATTTGAATGAGGTCTGGGCTTTGACTAGGCCATTCCAAGACATTTAAATGTTTCCCCTTAAACCACTCGAGTGTTGCTTTACGAGTCTGCTTAGGGTCATTGTCCTGCTGGAAGGTGAACCTCTGTCCCAGTCTCAAATTCTCTGGAAGACTGAAACAGGATTCCCTAAAGATTTTCCTGTATTTAGCGCCATCCATCATTTATTCAATTCTGACCAGTTTCCCAGTCCATGCTGATGAAAAACATCCCCACAGCATGATGCTGCCACCACCATGCTTCACTTCACGGATGGTGCTCTTGGGGTGATGGAGGTGATGGGTTTGCGCCAGACATAGCGTTTTCCTTGATGGCCAAAAAGCTCTCAACCCCCCTGAGTACCTTCTTGCATATGTTTGGAGAGTCTCCCACATGCCTTTTGGCAAAAACCGAACCTGTTTGCTTAATTTTTTCTTTAATAAGCAATGGCTTTTTTCTTGCCATTCTTCGTAAAGCCCAGCTGTGTGGAGTGTACGGCTTAAAATTGTCCTATGGACAGATACTCCAATCTCTGCTGTGGTGCTATGCAGCTCTTTCAGGGTTATCTTTGGTCTCTTTGTTGCCTCTCTGATTAATCTTCTCCTTGCCTGGTCTGAGTTTTGGTGGGCGACCCTCTGTTGGCAGGTTTGTTGTGGTGCCATATTATTTAAAAAAAAATTATAATGGATTTAATGGTGCTCTGTAGGATGTTCAAGTTTCTGATATTTTTTTATAACCCAACCCTGATCTGTACTTCTCCACAACTTTGTCCCTGACCTGCTGTGGGGAATTCGGTATCATTGAACGCGACGACCGTTAACCACCGAAACATCTATTCCATAACGACATGAATGAATGTCACTCTGAACTATCTAGTCTAACCACGACAGAGAGAGAGAGAGGGCGGACAGACTCTCCAACAGAAACAAACTTTTCAACAGAGATCCAGGCAACACACTGAGCGTAAATATATATATTGATTGCAATTATTCCCGAATGAGTGAGCGTTCATGTGCAAAGGATTAGCATTTCAATTGTTATAATTATCAACTTTGCAGTGTCTCATCTCAGTTGACCCCCACTTCCCTTTTTGTCCACCAAGCCGCGATACCGGTTTATCCCATTAGGGAAACTCCGTTATCAATTCCTTGTAACTATCTACTGTTTGTTTATGCATTTCTGTGTTATTACTTAGTTAGTAAATAAATGATTTAAGACAATTGATGTATGGATGACTCATAGTGAAGACTGGGTTCGTGCAGAAAACCAACCATTTACGACGTTTGGAATGAGACTAATGTGAGGTAAAATAAAGAATAAGTCATTAATCAGAAGACTAATTGATCAGATATTAAAATATCTGAAAAGTTATAAAAGGAAAATTATAACTTTGTAATCTAAATATTTTCCTTGGTACCCCGACTTCCTAGGTAATTACAGTTACATGATTAATCAGTTTAATCGCGTAGTAATAATAATATTTGATAAATAAGTCTTCAGTTTAATGATGCCAAAGACACGACAATATTACAAACTAAAATTTCGTACCTGGGAATATTGAAGACTCATTATAAAAGGAACCACCAGCTTTCATTTGTTCTCAGCAAGGAACTTAAACGTTAGCTTTTTACAAGGCACATTTTGCACTTTTAATTTATTTTCCAAAACTTTGTTTTTGCATTATTTAAACCAAATTGAAAAGGTTTCATTATTTATTTTTTCAGACTCAAATGACTTTATTGATGTATTATATTTAGTTAAAATAAGTGTTAATTCAGTATTGTTGTAATTGTCATTATTACAAATATATATATAAAAATCGGCCAATTAATCGGTATCAACGTTTTTTTGGTCCTCCAACAATCGGTATCGGTATTGGCATAGAAAAATCATAATCGGTCGACTGCTAATATATGCTGAGATCATGTGACAGATCATGTGACACTTAGATTGCACACAGGTGGACTTTATTTAACAAATATTTTGACTTCTGAAGGTAATTGGTTGCACCAGATCGTATTTAGGGGCTTCATTGCAAAGGTTGAATACACATGCAGCACCACTTTTCCGTTTTTTACATTTTTTTTAAACAAGTTCTTTTTTTTCATTTCACTTCACCAATTTGGACTATTTTGTGTATGTCCATTACATGAAATCCAAATAAAATCTGTTTATATTACAGGTTGTAATGCAAGAAAATAGGAAGAACGCCAAGGGGATGAATACTTTTGCAAAGCACTGTACATTATGTCATGAAAGGACATGTTTGTGATGGTCTTACATGGATCCTGAATGTCTCTGTACAGTTTGATATTGTGTTTTCATGATATTGTAAATAAATAAATAAATACAATACAAATTATATATATATATATACAGTGGGGCAAAAAAGTATTTAGTCAGCCACCAATTGTTCAAGTTCTCCCACTTAAAAAGATGAGAGTGTCACGTTCTGACCTTTATTTCCTTTGTTTTGTATTTATTTAGTATGGTCAGGGCGTGAGTTGGGTGGGCAGTCTATGTTTGATTTTCTATGATTTGGGGATTTTTATGTTTCGGCCTAGTATGGTTCTCAATCAGAGGCAGGTGTCATTAGTTGTCTCTGATTGAGAATCATACTAAGGTAGCCTGGGTTGCACTTTGTTTGTTTGTGGGTGATTTTGGTCCTCTGATCCTTCTCGCCTCTCCTCTTCAGATGAAGAGGAGGAAGACCGTGACAGAATCACCTACCAACCAAGGACCAAGCGGCGTGGTAAAAGACAGCGACGACAGCAGCAGCAGCAACAACAACAGCGGCCAGCATCACAGGACTACACAACTTGGGAGGAGATAGACAGATGGGCGATCGACCCAGGGAGAGTGCCGGAGCCCGCCTGGGATTCGATGGAGCAGTGCGAGGAAGGTTACAGGAGAATAAGGTTGTCTAAGGCAGCATGGCAGTGCGACAGGTACGAGAGGCAGCCCCCCAAAAAAATTTGGGGTGGGGCACACGAGGTGTGGAGCTAAGCCAGGTAGCAGACCTGAGCTCACTCCTTGTGCTTATTATAAGCAGCGCGTTACTGGTCAGGCACCGTGTTATGTGGTTAAGCGCACGGTGTCGCCAGTACGTGTCCATAGCCCGGTGCGCTATAGGACAGCCCCCCGAGAGTGTCATGCGAGTGCGGGCATCGAGCCAGGGTGTATGGTGCCTGCTCAGCGGGTCTGGTCGCCGGTACGCAGTTTTGGTCCAGGGTATCCTGCGCCGGCTCTGCGTGCTGTGTCTCCGCTAAGGGAGAGGTGCGCGTAGTAAGCACTAGATCTCCCGTGCTTACCCACAGCCCGGTTCAACCTGTGCCTGCACTCTGGAGGGTCCGGGCTAGAGTAGTTGTCCAGCCTGGGGAAGTGGTGCCAAGTTTGCGCACCAGAGCTCCAGTGCTCCTCCACAGCCCGGTACTTCAGGTGCCTCCTCCTAACACCAAGTCTCCTGAAGATCTCTGCAGCCTGGTGGTTCCTGTGGCAGCCCCACGCACCAGGCTGTCTCTCTGTCTCCTCCCTGCAGGTGGTCCTGTCTGTCCGGCGCTGCTGCAGGAGTCTCCCGCCTGTCCGGCGCTGCTGCCGGAGTCTCCCGCCTGTCCGGCGCTGCTGCCGGAGTCTCCCGCCTGTCCGGCGCTGCTGCCGGAGTCTCCCGCCTGTCCGGCGCTGCTGCCGGAGTCTCCCGTCTGTCCGGCGCTGCTGCCGGAGTCTCCTGCCTGTCCGGCGCTGCTGCCGGAGTCTCCCGCCTGTCCGGCGCTGCTGCCAGAGCCCCTCAGCCCAGAGGCGCCAGAGCTCCTCAGCCCAGAGGCGCCAGAGCCCCCGCCCCTCTGTCCCGAGCTTCCGCCCCTCTGTCCCGAGCTTCCGCCCCTCTGTCCCGAGCTTCCGCCCAACTGTCCAGAGCTTCCGCCCCTCTGTCCCGAGCTGCCGCCCCTCTGTCCCGAGCTGCCTCCCCGCTGTCCCGAGCTGCCCCTCTGTCCATTGAGAAGGGTTGCCATGGTTAGGAAGCCACGGAGGCGGACAATGAGGCGGACTAAGACAATGGTGAAGTGGGGTCCGCGTCCCGCGCCAGAGCCGCCACCACGGACAGACGCCCACCCAGACCCTCCCCTATAGGTTAAGATTTTACGGCCGGAGTCCGCACCTTTGGGTGGGGGTACTGTCACGTTCTGACCTTTATTTCCTTTGTTTTGTATTTATTTAGTATGGTCAGGGCGTGAGTTGGGTGGGCAGTCTGTTTGATTTTCTCTGATTTGGGGATTTCTATGTTTCGGCCTAGTGTGGTTCTCAATCAGAGGCAGGTGTCATTAGTTGTCTCTGATTGAGAATCATACTTAGGTAGCCTGGGTTGCACTGTTTGTTTGTGGGTGATTGTCTATGTTAGTGGCTTGTGTCAGCACAGGTCTCATTTGTAGCTTCACGGTCGTCATTGGTTTATTGTTTTTGTATAGTGTTGCAGTGTTCAGTGTTTTCTTTATTAAAATTCACTATGAACACATACCACGCCGCATTTTGGTCCTCTGATCCTTCTCGCCTCTCCTCTTCAGATGAAGAGGAGGAGGACCGTGACAGAGGGAGGCCTGTAATTTTCATCATAGGTAGACTTCAACTATGACAGACAAAATGAGAAAATAAAATCCAGAAAATCACATTGTAGGATTTTAAATGAATTTGACAGCTCTTTGGTCTTGACCATAGTGAAGTTCAGAGTGTGACTGTTTGAGGTTGTGGACAGGTGTCTTTTATACTGATAACAAGTTCAAACAGGTGCCATTAATACAGGTAACGAGTGGCGACAGAAAAATACATATTTCTGGAAAGAAGAGGGGCGGGGGCATATTCCTTAGGATTAACGAGACGTGGTGTGATCACAACAACATACAAGTCAGTCTGTTCACCTGACTTAGAATTCCTCACAATCAAATGTCGACCGCATTATCTACCAACGGAATTCTCTTCGATTATAATCACAGCCGTATATATATTCCCCCCCAAGCAGACACATCGATGGCCCTGAACTAACTTTATTTGACTCTTTGCAAACTGGAAACCACATATCCTGAGGCTCGTGGATTGGGATATGTTCCGCATTGCTTCCAACAACAACATTGACGAATACGCTGATTCGGTGAGGGAGTTCATTAGAAAGTGCATTGACGATGTCGTTCCCATAGCAACGATTAAAACATTCCCACCCAGAAACCGTGGATTGATGGCAGCATTCACGTGAAACTGAAAGCGCGAACCACTGCTTTTAACCAGGGCAAGGTGACCGGAAACATGACCGAATACAAACAGTGTAGCTATTCCCTCCGCAAGGCAATCAAACAGGCTAAGCGTCAGTATAGAGACAAAGTAAAGTCGCAATTCAACGGCTCAGACACAAGAGGTATGTGGCAGGGTCTACAGTCAATCACGGATTACAAAAAGAAAACCAGCCCTGTCACAGACCAGGATGTCTTTCTCCCAGGCAGAATAAATAACTTTTTTTTTTGCCCGCTTTGAGGACAATACAGTGCCACTGACACGGCCCGCAACCAAAACCTGCGGACTCTCCTTCACTGCAGCAGACGTGAGTAAAATATTTAAACATGTTAACCCTCGCATTTGATTTTAGATTTGATTTGATTTTGTACGGGATTTTTGACCAAGAAGGAGAGTGATGGAGTGCTGCATCAGATGACCTGGCCTCAACAATCACACGACCTTAACCCAATTGAGATAGTTGGGATGAGTTGGACCGCAGAGTGAAGGAAAAACAGCCAAAAAGTGCCCAGCATATGTGGGAATTCCTTCAACAATGTTGGAAAAGCATCCAGGTGAAGCTGGTTAAGAGAATGCCAAGCGAGTGCAAAGCTGTCATCAAGGCAAAGGGTGGCTACTTGAAGAATCTAGAATAATAAATATATTCCGTTTAACACTTTTTTGGTTACTACATTATTCCATATGTGTTATTAAATAGTTAAATCGTTTTTATTCTACATAGTAGAAAATAGTAAATATAAAGATAAACCCTTGAATGATTTTTTTTTGTAATGGTTTCAATAATAATTCCCATTTTTCCCCACTATGGTAGTGCCCATGAGTGCTGCTCTTATTATACAAGACAACGCATCAATCTAGTCCTTTGCTGGAAGCTTCTTTCCGCCCTTCATTGTCACTTCTTGGGAAGACAATTGTCTGTACACTTTTCTTCCCACTCCCTCCCTCGTGCCATGTCTCTTCCTGCATTGCATTCTTATTGTTTAACTGAACCTCCAAAGTATCTAATCCATCATAAAGCCATTCAATAAATTACACAGTGTCTTGATGGGCCCTTTAGTCTTCACCTAAATCACAACTGTAATGCTGCAACCATTACAGACCACAGCCCACTCACACAGTGCTCTCAGGGGCCATATAAACACAGATTGAAACACAAAGACACACATGCACACTCACACAGACAAACACAAATGCATACACTCAAGTCCGCACACAGGCACACAGACAGAGAAACACACACACACGCAAATGTAAAAGTATACATACAGCACCAGTCTAAAGTTTGAACACGCCTACTCATTCAAGGGTTTTTCTTTATTTAAATTATTTTCTACATTGTAGAATAAAAGTGAAGACATCAACACTATGAAATAACACATTTTGAATCATGTAGTAAACAAAAAAGTGTTAAACAAATCCAAATATATATTTTATATTTGAGATTCTTCAAGGGAATGCACACCCAGCTTTGCACACTCTTGGCATTCTATCAAACATTTCACCAGGTGAAGCATACTACTAAAGTACAGTAATAGTATGCTTCACCTGGTTGATCATCCTTGAGACGTTTCTATAACTTGATTGGAGTCCATAATGTCAATTGATTGGACATGATTTGGAAAGGCACAAACATGTCTATATACTGTAAGGTCCAACAGTTGACAGTGCATGTCAGAGCATAAACCAAGCCCTGATGACAAAGGAATTGTCCATAGAGCTCCGAGACAATATTGTGTGGAGGCACAGATCTGGGGAAGGGTACCAAAACTTTTCTGCAGCATTGAACATCCCCAAGAACACAGTGGCCTCCATGACTCTTCCAAGAGCTGGCTGCCCGGCCAAACTGAGCAATCGGGTGAGAAGGGCCTTGGTCAGGGAGGTGACCAAGAACCCGATGGTCACTCTGACAGAGCCCCAGAGTTCCTCTGTGGAGATGGCAGAACCTTCCAGAAGGACATCTATCTCTGCAGCACTCCACAATCAGGCCTTTATTGTAGAGTGGCCAGATGGAACCCACTCCTCAGAAAAAGAGACATGACAGCCCACTTGGAGCTTGCCAAAAGGCACCTAAAGGACTCTCGGACCATGAGAAACAACATTCTCTGGTCTGATGAAACCAAGATTGAACTCCTTGAAAGGAATGCCTAGCGTTGCGTCTTATTTTTTTATTTAACCTTTATTTAAACAGGTAGACCAGTTGAGAACAAGTTTTCATTTACAACTGCGACCTGGCCAAGATAAAGCAAAGCAGTGAGACAAAACACAACAACACAGAGTTACACATGGGATAAACAAAAGTACAGTCATTAACAATAGAAAAATCTATATGGAGTGTGTGCAAATGGAAAAAAACCTCCTAAGGAGGTAAGGCAATAAATAGGCCATAGTAGCGAAGTAATTACAATTTAGCAAATTAACACTGGAGTGATAGATGTGCAGATGATGATGTGCAAGTAGAAATACTGGTGTGCAAAAGAGCAAAAAAAAGTAAATAAAAACAATATGGGGATGAGGTATGTCGTGTGATGGGCTATTTACAGATGGGCTGTGTACAGATGCAGCGATCTGTGAGCTGCTCAGATAGCTGATGCTTAAAGTTAGTGAGGGAGATATAAGTCTCCAACTTCAGCAATTTCTGACATTTGTTCCTGTTATAGTTGTCAGAACCGTCCAGAATAGCGATGCCAGTCGGGCGGGAGTTTCGGGCAGCGATCGGTTGAAGAGCATGCATTTCGTTTTACTAGCATTTAAGAGCAGTTGGAAGCCACAGAAGGAGTGTTGTTTGGCTTTGAAGCTTGTTTGGAGGTTTGCTAACACAGTGTCCAAAGAAGGGCCAGATGTATACAGAATGGTGTTGTCTGCGTAGAGGTGGATCAAGGAATCACCAGCAGCAAGAGCGACATCATTGATATATACATAGAGACTGCCAGAGGTCCAGACAACAGGCCCTCCGATTTGACACACTGAACTATATCTGAGAAGTAGTTGGTGAACCAGTCGAGAGAGTCATTTCAGAAACCGAGGCTGTTGAGTCTGACGATAAGTCTGCCGATAAGAATACGATGATTGAGTCGAAAGCCTTGGCCAGATCAATTGAGACGGCTGCACAGTACTGTCTTTATCGATGGCGGTTTTGATATTGTTTAATACCTTGAGTGTGGCTGAGGTGCACCCGTGACCAGCTCGGAAACCGGATTGCACAGCGGAGAAGGTACGGTGGGATTCGAAATGGTCAATGATTTGTTTGTTAACTTGGCTTTAGAAGTCTTTGGAAAGGCAGGGCACGATGGATATAGGTCTGTAACAGTTTGGGTCTAGAGTGTCACCCCCTTTGAAGAGGGAGATGACCGTGGCAGCTTTCTAATCTTTAGAAATCTCAGACGATACAAAAGAGAGGTTGAACAGACTAGTAATAGGGGTTGCAACAATGGCGGCGGATAATTTTAGAGATTATCTAGCCCAGCTGATTTGTACGAGTCCAGGCTTTGCAGCTCTTTCAGAACATCTGCTGTCTGTATTTGGGTGAAGGAGAAAATGGGGAGGCTTGGGCAAGTAGCTGCAGGGGGTGCGGAGCTGTTGGCCGAGGTTGGGGTAGCCAGGAGGAAAGCATGGCCAGCCGTAGAGAAATGCTTCTTGAAATTCTCGATTATCGTGGATTTATCGGTGGTGACAGTGTTTCCTAGCCTCCGTGCAGTGAGCATCTGGGAGGAGGTGCTCTTCTTCTCCATGGACTTTACAGTGTCCCAGAACTTTTTGGAGTTAGAGCAGCAGGATGCACATTTCTGTTAGAAAAAACTAGCCTTTGCTTTCCTAACTGACTGTGTGTATTGGTTCCTGACTTCCCTAAAAAGTTGCATATCGTTGGGACTATTCGATGCTAGTGCAGTACGCCACAGGATGTTTTTGTGCTGGTCGAGGGCAGTCAGGTCTGGAGTTAACCAAGACCCAAGCACACAACCAAGACAATGCAGGAGTGGCTTCGTGACAAGTCTCTGAATGTCCTTAAGTGGCCCAGCCATAGCCTGGACTTCAACACGATTGAACATCTCTGGAGAGACCTGAAATAGCTATGCAGCGATGCACCCCATCCAACCTGACAGAACTTGAGAGGATCTGCAGAGAAGAATGGGAGAAACTCCCCAAATACAGGTGTGCCAAGCTTGTAGCAACATACCCACAAAGATTATAGGCTGTAATTGCTGCCAAAGGTAAAGTGTCTGATTACTTATGTAAATGTTATATTTCATTTGTTTTTTGCTTTGTCATTATGGGTTATTGTTTGTAGATTGATGAGGGGGAAAAAAACAATTTAATACATTTTGGAATAAGGCTGTAACGTAACAAAATGTGGAAACAGTCAAGGGGTCTGAATACTTCCGAATGCACCGTGTATATAATCACAAGGACAAAACATATTAATGTGTAGACACAAATACACACATGGACAAAACAGCTGTACAGTACATAACAGAGTACATAAACGGTTCTACATGTGTTTGTGTTTGTGCATGTTGTGCATAGTGTCACAATAGAGGACCATGTCTTTGATTAACTAAACACTAAGACCAAATAGAAACTATTAACCCCAGCTATTAACTTGGCCTCTTTGCAAAGCCTTTAATTTCCCTGTGGACCAGAGCCGAGGGCCAAGGGCCCTGTTGAATCGGCTCAATACAGCCCAGGTGGGCAGGTCACCTATTAAATCCATACAAACTCATTTAAGCCTTTAATGAAGCTCTGATTGACTTTGCAGGCCAACACATGTCTGACTCTCAGTCTCTACAAACACACCAAGTCAGCAAGAAGTGGCCTTTATTACAAGCACTACCACCCTGTCTCCTCATCTGGTTTTTATACCGGTACCTTGTCTCCTCTTCGGATGCCTAAAGCTGCTTGATTAAAGATATCCTGTTCTCTCTGTAATATGATTCTGTTTTCACCTAGATACATGTAATGTCACTAGCTAACTGAATAATACATACTACTAAGTAATAGAGATAGAAGAGTGACTACAGTCATAGTCTGCCCTGGGTTAGTCACCCAGCTGGACTGCTCTTTTATATTACAGACCAAGGGTTACAGTGACGGCAGCACTGCACTATTGCAGGACTCACAGAGGGAGAGTGGCATAGGGATGCTCCTCTAAGAACGTTAGTCAAGTGATATATGGCTGAGGCACTAAGGCAGTGGTGCGGTCAGCCTCACGTCATTAATCAGGCCTTCTCAAAGAACACAGACACAATTTGCGCCGAACAGCAGCTACAGTATACTCGGCTATGAAGAGCCAATTGATATTTACTCCTGAGGTACTGTCCTGTTGCACCCTCTACAACCACTGTGATTACTATTTGACCCTGGTGGTCATCTATGAACGTTTGAACATCTTGAAGAACAATTTGGCCTTAATGGCCACTCTTACAATCTCCACCCGGTATAGCCAGAAGAGGACTGGCCCCACCTCAGAAATAGTTTCCTCTCTAGGTTTCTTCCTAGGTTCTTGCCTTTCTAGGGAGTTTTTCATAGCCACCGCGCTTCTACATCTGCATTGCTTGCTGTTTGGGCTTCTGTGTAGCACTTTGTGACATCTGCTGATGTAAAAAGGGCTTTATAAATAAATGTGATTAATTGATTGATCAACACCATGCTCATGGCACTAACTGATATACTGTATCATACATTTTCTGTGAAGTGAGAGGGAGGGGTGGTGGAGAAAGGTTCACATTCTCACAGGGTAGAGATACTTTAAGACAGGAGAGGAAAGGCCAACAGGGACTAAAAACATGGTTTCCTTTTCTTCATAGTCTTTTTTTGCTTATTTCCTTTTATGTAGACGATGAACTACCACTGACCCTTATTCCAAATCATAGAGCGGGTGATTTATAGTGTAAACTACATCCCAGCTAGAGATGTTAAAGAAGTGGACAAAGACAAACAACACAGCAAGTTAGCATGCTAGTTCACACCAGACGCAGCCAGCCTTGTGCTAACCAACTGTAAGAAAGTGCAGCAGAGCTGATAAAGGGGTTTGCACGGTCCAACTAACACCAGATGCTAGGCTTTAGCCAACTTACTTGAACAGGTAATGCACATCTAAGGAGTTAGCATGGTCCAGTTAGCACCAGATGCTATCCCCTTAGCGCATTCTCTCTGGCCAAGATAAATATGGAGAAATTAGTTCCAGCGACATGCCCTAGCCACCTCTGCCTCTGTTCCACCGAACAAGTACACCCACACAGAACACACACTCTTACAATCACTTACACAGATTAATGCTTGATTGTTGCTTCACAGATATTCTAATCTCAATGTGTTGACTGTACAGAATAGAGCATACCCATCCAATTGACACTAATTCATAATTTACATTTTTGTCATTTAGCAGACACACTTAAGCATGAAACACATCGAGAATCTCACTGCCAATAGATACTTATCAACAACTTCCCTTGGACTGGCACAACAGTCTAAGGCACTGCATCTCAGTGCAAGAGGTGTCACTACAGTACCTGGTTCAAATCCAGGCTGTATCACATCCAGCTGTGATTGGGAGTCCATGAACAATTGGACCAGGGTAGGTTGTCATTGTAAATAAGAATTTGGTCTTAACTGACTTCCCTAGTTAAAAAAAATACATCCATGAATGAGCCAGTCACACAAAAACACACAGAAACAGCTGCTGAGTTAGTGCAGTGTCCTTAGCTAGACATGTTGTGCTAGCTAGTGAATATGCTAACATTTGCTAGCTGGCTAAACA
This sequence comes from Oncorhynchus mykiss, assembly GCF_057628025.1. Classification (NCBI taxonomy): domain Eukaryota; kingdom Metazoa; phylum Chordata; class Actinopteri; order Salmoniformes; family Salmonidae; genus Oncorhynchus; species Oncorhynchus mykiss. Next base: position 24,249,418 of record NC_143033.1, on the reverse strand, counting down.
TGTGGCTATGGGCTGGCACTGGCAGTATAGGATCTTGCTATTTGGTTATCTAAACTCAGCAAGAAAAAGAAACGTCAATTTTTCAGGACCCTGTCTTTCAAAGATAATTCGTAAAAATCAAAATATTAAAACCAAGGACACTAAAGAGGTCATTCTACTGACTCTGAAAAACAGCAAAAGAAAGATGCCCATGGTCCCTGCACATCTGCGTGAACGTGCATTAGGCATGCTGCAAGGAGGCATGAGGAATGCAGATGTGGCCAGGGCAATAAATTGTAATGCCAGTACTGTGAGACACCTAAGACAGCCCTACAGGGAGACAGGATGGACAGCTGATCGTCCTCACAGTGGCAGACCACGTGTAACAACACCTGCACAGGATCGGTACATCCGAATATTACACCTACGGGACAGGTACAGGATGGCAACAACAACTGCCCAAGTTACACCAGGAATGCACAATCCCTCCATTGGTGCTCAGACTGTCCTCAACAGGGTGAGAGAGGCTGGACCTAGGGCTTGTAGGCCTGTTGTTAACCAGACATCACTGGCAACAACGTTGCCTATGGGCACCAACCCACCGTCGCTGGACCAGACAGGACTGGCAAAAAGTGCTCTTCACTGACGAGAGGCGGTTTTGTCTCACCAGGGGTGATGGTCGGATTCGCGTTTATCGTCGAAAGAATGAGCGTTACACCGAGGCCTGTACACTGGAGCAGGATTGATTTGGAGGGTCCGTCATGGTCTGGGGCAGTGTGTCACAGCATCATCGGACTGACCTTGTTGTCATTGCAGGCATACACTCAACGCTGTGCGTTACAGGGAAGACTCCTCCTCCCTCATGTGGTACCGTTCCTGCAGGCTCATCCTGAAATGACCCTCCAGCATGACAATGCCAACAGCCATACTGCTCGTTCTGTGCGTGATTTCCTGCAAGACAGGAATGTCTGTGTTCTGCCATGGCCAGTGAAGAGCCCGGATCTCAATCCCATTGAGCACGTCTGGGACCTGTTGGATCGGAGGGTGAGGGCCTTTGTTCAGGAACGCATTATTATTTTCTGTTGGTCACATGTCTGTGGAACTTGTTCAGTTTATGTCTCAGTTGTTGAATCTTATGTTCATACAAATATATACATGTTAAATTTGATGAAAATAAACGCAGTTGACAGTGAGAGGACGTTTCTTTTTTTGCTGAGTATAGCTGTGGCCATCTGGTTAGTTGTAAGGACCGACGCCGGCCAGGAGAAGCAGGTATGGGGAGTCAGACATTTATTCGGGAACAGACACGGAAACAAGACAGGAACAGCGTCGGAAACACGGGTAACACGGACATAAGATAATTAATCCCGAAGCAGGGAACAGAGCTTGGGAAAAGACAGATATAGGGAAGGTAATGACACAAGTAATTGAGTCCAAGTGAGTCCAATGATCGCTTTTTACATGTATGTTAAATACATTCGATCATTTTATTTTTGTCAATAAATAGTTTCCATATACAGAGTACCAGTCAAAGGATTGGACACATCTACTCAATCTAGGGTTTTTCTTTACTATTTTATACATTGTGGAATAATAGTGATGACATAAAAACTATGAAATAACACATATGGAATCATGTAGTAACCAGAAATGTCCAAATATATATTTTAATAACAAAAAGATAGTCCTATTTGGTAAAAGACCAAATCCATATTATGGCAAGAACAACTCAAATAAGCAAAGAGAAATGACAGTCCATCATTACATTATATTATTATTGTACATTATACCTTGAAGCTATTTTATCGCCCCCAGAAAACTCCTTCTACTCTCTGTTCCAGACGTTCTAGATGACCAATTCTTATTGCTTTTAGCCGTACCCTTATCCTACTCCTCCTCTGTTCCTCTGGCAATGTAGAGGTGAATCCAGGCCCTGCAGTGCCTAGGTCCACTCCTATTCCCCAGGCGCTCTCTTTTGATGACTTCTGTAACCGTAATAGCCTTGGTTTCATGCATGTTAACATCAGAAGCCTCCTCCCTAAGTTTGTTTTATTCACTGCTTTAGCACACTCTGCCAACCTGGATGTTCTAGCTGTGTCTGAATCCTGGCTTAGGAAGACCAGCAAAAATTCTGAAATTTTCATCCCAAACTACAACATTTTCAGACAAGATAGAACTGCCAAAGGGGGCGGTGTTGCAATCTACTGCAAAGATAGCCTGCAGAGTTCTGTCCTACTATCCAGGTCTGTACCCAAACAATTTGAACTTCTACTTTTAAAAATCCTCCTCTCTAAAAACAAGTCTCTCACCGTTGCCACCTGCTATAGACCACCCTCTGCCCCCAGCTGTGCTCTGGACACCAAATGTGAACTGATTGCCCCCCATCTATCTTCAGAGCTCGTGCTGCTAGGCGACCTAAACTGGAACATGCTTAACACCCCAGCCATCCTAAAATCTAAGTTTGATGCCCTCAATCGCACAAAATTATCAATGAACCTACCAGGTACCTCCCCAAAGCCTTAAACACAGGCAACCTCCACTCATCACTGTCAAATGCTCCCTGAAACACTTCAGCGAGCAGGCCTTTCTAATCGACCTGGCCGGGGTATCCTGGAAGGATATTGATCTCATCCCGTCAGTAGAGGATGCCTGGTTTTTTTTTAAATGCCTTCCTAACCATCTTAAATAAGCATGCCCCATTCAAGAAATTTAGAACCAGGAACAGATATAGCCCTTGGTTCTCCCCAGACCTGACTGCTCTTAACCAACACAAAAACATCCTATGGCATTCTGCATTAGCATCGAACAGCCCCCGTGATATGCAGCTGTTCAGGGAAGCTAGAAACCATTATACACAGGCAGTTAGAAAAGCCAAGGCTAGCTTTTTCAAGCAGAAATTTGCTTCCTGCAATACTAACTCAAAAAAGTTATGGGACACTGTAAAGTCCGTGGAGAATAAGAACACCTCCTCCCAGCTGCCCACTGCACTGAAGATAGGAAACACTGTCACCACTGATAAATCCACTATAATTGAGAATTTCAATAAGCATTTTTCTACGGCTGGCCATGCTTTCCACCTGGCTACTCCTACCCTGGTCAACAACACTGCACCCCCCACAGCAACTCGCCCTAGCCTTCCCCATTTCTCCTTCTCCCAAATCCAGTCAGCTGATGTTCTGAAAGAGCTGCAAAATCTGGACCCCTACAAATCAGCCGTGATAGACAATCTGGACCTTTTCTTTCTAAAATTATCTCCCAAAATTGTTGCCACCCCTATTACTAGCCTGTTCAACCTCTCTTTCGTGTCGTCTGAGATTCCCAAAGATTGGAAAGCAGCTGCGGTCATCCCCTTCTTCAAATGGGGGGACACTCTTGACCCAAACTGCTACAGACCTATATCTATCCTACCCTGCCTTTCTAAGGTCTTCGAAAGCCAAGTCAACAAACAGATTTCCGACCATTTCGAATCTCACCATACCATCTCTGCTATGCAATCTGGTTTCAGAGCTGGTCATGGGTGCACATCAGCCACGCTCAAGGTCCTAAATGATATCTTAACCGCCATCGATAAGAAACATTACTGTGCAGCCGTATTCATTGATCTGGCTAAGACTTTCGACTCTGTCAATCACCACATCCTCATCGGCAGACTCGACAGCCTTGGTTTCTCAAATGATCGCCTCGCCTGGTTCACCAACTACTTCTCTGATAGAGTTCAGTGTGTCAAATCGGAGGGTCTGCTGACCGGACCTCTGGCAGTCTCTATGGGGGTGCAATTCATGGACTGACTCTCTTCTCTGTATACATCAATGATGTCGCTCTTGCTGCGGGTGAGTCTCTGATCCACCTCTACGCAGACAACACCATTCTGTATACTTCTGGCCCTTCTTTGGACACTGTGTTAATAACCCTCCAGGCAAGCTTCAATGCCATGCCGATCGCTGCCTGCACCTGCCCGCCTGTCCAACATCACTACTCTGGACGGCTCTGACTTAGAATACGTGGACAACTACAAATACCTAGGTGTCTGGTTAGACTGTAAACTCTCCTTCTAGACCCACATCAAATATCTCCAATCCAAGGTTAAATCTAGATTTGGCTTCCTATTTCACAACAAAGCATCCTTCACTCATGCTGCCAAACATACCCTTGTAAAACTGACCATCCTACCAATCCTCGACTTTGGCGATGTCATTTACAAAATAGCCTCCAATACCCCACTCAACAAATTGGATGCAGTCTATCACAGTGCAATCCGTTTTGTCACCAAAGCCCCATATACTACCCACCGTTGCGACCTGTACGCTCTTGTTTGCTGGCCCTCGCTTCATACTCGTTGCCAAACCCACTGGCTCCATGTCATCTACAAGACCCTGCAAGGTAAAGTCCCCCCTTATCTCAGCTCGCTGGTCACCATAGCATCACCCACCTGTAGCACGCGCTCCGGCAGGTATATCTCTCTGGTGACCCCCAAAACCAATTATTTCTTTGGCCGCCTCTCCTTCCAGTTCTCTGCTGCCAATGACATGGAATGAACTACAAAAATCTCTCAAACTGGAAACAATTATCTCCCACTAGCTTTAAGCACCAACTGTCAGAGCAGCTCACAGATTACTGCACCTGTACATAGCCCACCTATAATTTAGCCCAAACAACTACCTCTTTCCCTACTGTATTTTTTTAATATATTTTTTTATTTGGCTCCTTTACACCCCATTATTTTTATTTCTACTTTGCACATTCTTCTCCTGCAAATCTACCATTCCAGTGTTTTACTTGCTATATTGTATTTACTCTGCCACCATGGCCTTTTTTTGCCTTTACCTCCCTTATCTCACCTCATTTGCTCACATCGTATATAGACTTGTTTATACTGTATTATTGACTGTATGTTTGTTTTACTCCATGTGTAACTCTGTGTCGTTGTATGTGTCGAACTGCTTTGCTTTATCTTGGCCAGATCGCAATTGTAAATGAGAACTTGTTCTCAACTTGCCTACCTGGTTAAATAAAGGTGAAATAAATCAAATAAAATAAAAATTACTTGAAGACACAGAAGGTCAGTCAATCCTTAAAATTTCAAGAACTTTAAAAGTTTCTTTGTGCAGTTTCAAAAACCATCAAGCCCTATGATGAAACTGGCTCTCATGACGACCACCACAGGAAAGGATCATTAGAGTTACCAGCATCAGAAATTGCAGTCCATATAAATGCTTCACATAGTTCACGTAACAGACACAACATCAACTGTTCAGAGGAGACTGGGTGAATCAGGCATTCATGGTCGAATTGCTGCAAAGAAACCACTACTAAAGGACACCAATGAGAAGAAGAGACTTGCTTGGACCAAGAAACACGAGCAATTGACATTAGACCGGTGTAAATATATCCTTTGGTTGAATGAGTCCAAATGTGAGATTTTTGGTTCCAACTGCCGTGTCTTCGTGAGACTAGGTGAACAGACTATCTCCGCATGTGTGGTTCCCACTGTGAAGCATGGAGGAGGTGTCATGGTGTGAGGGTGCTTTAGTGGTGACGCTTCCCGTAATTTATTTAGAGTTCAATGCCCACTTAACAGCATGGCTACCACAGCATTCTGCAGCGATACGCCATCCCATCTTGTTTGCGCTTAGTGGGACTATCATTTGTTTTTCAACAGGACAATTACCCAACACACCTCCAGGCTGTGTAAGGGCTATTTGACTATGAAGGAGAGAGTGATGGAGTGTTGCATCAGATGACTCACCCGACCAACCCAATTGAGATGGTTGGGATGAGTTGGACTGCAAAGTGAAGGAAAAGCAGCCAACAAGTGCTCAGCATATGTGGGAAATCCGTCAAGACTGTTGGAAAAGCATTCCAGGTGAATGTGCAAAGAGTGTGCAACTTTGAAAGGGTGGCTACTTTGAAGAATCTCATATAAAATATATTTTAATTTGTTTAACATTTTTTTGGTTACTATTAGTTGTTATGTCTTCACCATTATTCTACAATGTAGAAAATAATCAAAATAAAGAAAAACCCTTGAATGAGTAGGTGTATCCAAACTTTTGACTGGTACTGTATTTTTCTGACTGTTAATGGGGGACATTCAGATGAGTCTTGTGAGGCCTGTGGGCGCCCTAGAGCAAAACACGTACATGTACATGTTAGTGAGAGTCTCAACCTTTACACAGAGGGGTCATATTAGTGTGTAGCAAAAACTGTTCAGACGCTACAAACAGAAGTTGGCAGTACCGACTTCAGACAAGTCCCATCTTCAGACGAGTCCCATCTTCAGACGAGTCCCATGTGTGGGTCGTAGAAAAACGTAGAACACCATCCTGTTCGTGAGAGTCCCATCTTTCCATAGAGGGGTCATACTACTTTGTAGGCCAAACTGTTCAGATGCTACAGACGGTTATGTGAGAAGACCGATTTTCAGGATGTCTCCTGGTCTGACACCTTTCTCCAGATATCTCTACCTTAAACTGACAGATTTTTATGGGTATTTTTGTATGATGCTAATTAATTTTCAGCGGGGGCGCAGGCATCGGGAGGGTTAATCAGCTTCTTGATAGGCCACACCCGTCAGGTGGCAAAGGATTAATGCTCACTAACAGAGATGTAAACAAATGTGTGCAAAACATTTGAGAGGAATAAGCTTTTTGTGCTTATGAAACACTTCAGGGATCTTTTATATCAGATCATGAAACATGGGACCATCACTTTACATGTTGCATTTACATTTTCAGTGTATCTAAAAAATGATATATTTTTTGAGTTCCATCATCTCCTACTCACACACCTCTTCCTCTCTCAGGAGCTTGATGGTAAGTAAACTTACTTTTACGCATCACTATCTTTTCTTTTGTACTGTGCTGGAGATGTTGCTTCTCATGTCAAAGATATAGTACACCATAATGAAAAGAAGATACACTATACACCTCATATCTTATAACCTCTCTGAACCACCCATACCTGATACGGGATAATTGTCATCAACAACGCTGAATAGCATAGCGCCACAGTCAAATGATATTACTAGAAAATATTCATATTCATGAAATCACAAATGCAATATTGCAAAACACAGTTTAGCCTTTTGTTAATCAACCTGTCGTCTCAGATTTTGAAATTATGCTTTACAGCGAAAGCAATACAAGCGTTTGTGTAAGTTTATCGATCGCTCAACAGAACAATAAGTACACTTAGCATCACGTAACTTGGTCACGAAAATCAGAAAAGCAATCAAATTAATCGTTTACCTTTGATGATCTTCGGATGTTTTCACTCACGAGACTCCCAGTTAGACCACAAATGTTCCTTTTGTTCCATAAAGATATTTTTATATCCAAATACCTCCGTTAGTTTGGTGCGTTATGCCCAGGAATCCACCGGAAAGAGCGGTCACAACAACGCAGAGAAAAATTCCAAATTATATCCAAATTATGTCCACAGAAACATGTCAGACGTTTTTTATAATCAATCCTCAGGGTGTTTTTCAAATATCTATTCGATAATATATCAACCGGGACAGTTGGCTGTTCACTAGGACCGGGAGTAACAATGGCCGCCTTTCTCTTTTGCGCACAACTCACTCTGAGAGCCCCCGCCTATCCACTTACGCAATGTGGTCGTTCATGCTCATTCTTCAAAATAAGCCTGAAACTATGTCTGAAGACTGTTGACACCTCGAGGAAACGATAGGAAAAGGAATCAGGTTGATATCCCTTTAAATGGAGCAATGGGAGGCTATGGAACATGGAGTTTTCAAAATAGAAGCCACTTCCTGGTTAGATTTTTCTCAGGGTTTCGCCTGCAATATCAGTTCTGTTATACTCACAGACACTATTTTGACAGTTTTGGAAACTTTAGAGTGTTTTCTATCCTAATGTGTCAATTATATGCATATTCTAGCATCTGGTCCTGAGAAATAGGCTGTTTACTTTGGGAACGTTATTTTTCCAAACATAAAAATAGTGCCCCCTAGCTACAAGAGGTTTTAAGATACTTAAACTCACTTCTTTCTAGTCTAGTATACTGTGCCAAGACCCACCCATCACTGGTTTTATACCCTAGCTCTTTAGTGGGTGGCTAGCCCACACAATGACAACATTGCCATGGATGACTAGGTCCCCTGACATTTGAAACTGTCAAAAAGTGCATGGTGGCCCAGCCAAGTTCACTCACCTATGATCTTGTTTCTCAACACAGGCTTTACACGGGCTTGACAATTGGGAGGTGGAGGAGGATTAGTACATGAGAGGGGTGTCTGTTGACTGTCAGCAGCCTTTCTCCACGCTCAAGCCACCCTGTCCCCACACCTTCCCAGGACACTCAGGAAGGCATGGCATGGGGCTGGGAAGGCTGTCAGTGTGAGAAAGTGGGACCTTTGATTAATGAGAGCTGACTGGGTGCCAAATACCAATTCACACTCGGCAGCCCTACTACGGTCTAACCACAATCATAATCTCACAATGGCACTTACCAGAAATGTGTTGAATAATTATTGAACAAACCACTAACTCAGCACCATCTCACCACAATCTAATACAGCACTACATGATCAGTGACTTCAAATACCGCAATGTCTGCCATATCAACCACATCCTCACTGACCACTAAATCCACAAACACCATCACAATATGCAATACTGTACATTGTGTGCAAGCCAAAACATCTGACTACTCCAGGCATTTATCCTAACCGCCTGTTTGTCTGTCTGGTTGGCTATCTGTCTGGGACGATGAGGACTTATTGACTGACGATTGTCTGATTGGCTGGCTACTCTTCTAAAAGCCAGAGGAGTGTACAGACAGAGAGGTGAGGGGGTGAGTGGGTGGGGGGGGAGTCTGTTTGTGAATTATTTATACCAATCAACACCCTCGCATTCCCCCCCGGCTCCCCCACCGCACCTCACCCCTCCTCTCGCAACACATCATCATTCATTTGATTCTGTCAGTCATTATAGCTACTCCTAACCCCATCAGCAGCCAGTCATTCCCATTAAAGCCGTCTGCAGGGGGTCGGGGGGGTCAGAGGGGCGTTTGTGGGTGCTATAATGCTATAACTGAAATAGCGTTCAGCTGCAGTGTTGGAGCGGTCAGTGGGGCGGCTGGGACGTGGGAGGACGGCTGGCTGGGTGTTGCTGACATTGACAGCAAGTGATGATTGTTATTAAAATAATCCCTGGCTATGCTGACAAAACAGCAGAAGCCTGCCGACACTGTGCACGCACTGTGTAACAGCGTCAGAAACACACTTCGTCACAGTGTCAGAAACACACTGTGTGCTCCTCAGACCTGATCCACCTGCCCTCGAAGGCACAATGTTACTAAAGCTGTTTCTTAGGCATCCCAGTCAATTACTTTAGTCAACTACTCAAAAAGTCTAAATAAAATGTAATCTGTATTCACATTAACTAACAATTTTATGCGTGAGAGCCCCTAAAAAGATGGCTTAGAGACAGCCATTGAGTGGGAGACATCTCCTCATTAGTCTGTTTCACACTCAAAGACAACATTCCCACTCAGCACCTGCTATCATTTCCTGTGTTAAGACATGGAGGCAGTCGTCATCGAGATAACTGATTAGCATCTCAATTTGAGCTTTCTCACTATGGGCAAGTCAGGAAGGTATCTGGGTGGATTAATTTTACCAGAATGTAGGCTAACATTGAGGTCTAATGGGACTAATGTATCTGCATTTTTAAAAGAGGGTGGGGTTAAGGTCAGGGCTAAGGTTCAGGGGCTTGAAAGGGGGTGTCAAACACAATATCAGAACTAGAGACAGAATTTTGAAAAGGCCAAGGTGAAGTCTTCCGCTTTTGCTGTCTCTAACACAGTAATCCCATAGCTATCCTGTCATCTTACCACACACTAACCCAGCATGATTTAAAATACACTACGTAATCAGAAGTATGTGGACACCTGCTCGTCGAACATCTCATAAAAAAATTATGGGCATTAATATGGAGTTGGTCCATCCTTTGCTGCTATAACAGCCTCCACTCTTCTGGGAAGGCTTTCTAGATGTTGGAACATTGCTGCAGGGATTTGCTTCCATTCAGCCACAAGAGTATTAGTGAGGTTGGGCATTGATGTTGGGCAATTATCCCTGGCTCGCAGTCGGCGTTCGAATTCATCCCAAAGATGTTCGATGGGGTTGAGGTCAGGGCTCTGTGCAGGCCAGTCAAGATCTTCCACACTGATCTCAACAAAAAAATTATGTATGGACCTCGCTTTGTGCGCAGGGGGCATTGTCATGCTCAAACAGGAAAGGTCCTTTCCCAAACTGTTGCCACAAAGTTGGAGGCACAGAATCGTCTAGAATGTCATTGTATGCAGTAGCGTTTAAGATTTCCCTTCACTGGAACTAAGGGGCCTAGCCCAAACCATGAAAAACAGCCCTTACCATTGTTTGTCCTCCACCAAACTTTATAGATTGGCAACTCTGCATTTGGGCAGGTAGCGTTCTCCTGGCAACCGACAAACCCAGATTTGTACTGCCAGATTGTACTGCCATATGGTGAAGAGTGATTCGTCACTCCAGAGAACGCGTTTCCACTGCTCCAGAGCAGAATGGCAGACAGCTTTACACCAGTTTGGAACTCGGAATTGAGTGTTGCAACCGAGGACAGACAATTTTTTACCCTCTATGTGATTCAGCACTCAGCGGTCCCGTTCTGTGAGCTTGTGTGGCCTACTATTTCACAGCTGAGCTGTTGTTGCTCCTAGATATTTCTACTTCACAATAACAGCACATACAGTTGACTGGGGCAGATCTAGCAGGGCATACATTTGACAAACTGACTTGTTGGAAAGGTGGCATCCTATGACGGTGCCACATTGAAAGTCACTGAGTTCTTCAATAAGCCCATTTTACTTCCAATGTTTGACTATAGAGATTGCATGGCTGTCTGCTCGATTTTATACACATACTTTTGTGTATATATAGCGTATGTACCATTTAGAGATGTATTTAATCTGCATCATGTAATTGTTTTCATATCTCATCCTCCCATGGCATCCCATTGAAAAACAAAAACAATACAAGCCAGCACATCTCCCTCCTACTCACACACTCTTCCCTCCCACCACACACTCTCACACTCACAGCTGTCTAGCTGGAGAACTGATGTGTGTGTCTCAGATATCCTGCGGCTCTTCACCCATAATCCTTTCCCAGGACAGCAGGGCAGTATTGATTACAAACCAGGCAGAGGAAATATCAGGATGAGGAGAAGAAGAGTACGGAGGGATAACGGATAGAAGCGGAGAACTGAGCAAATTAATATTTATAAGGATCCCCCATGTGACAGGGGAAAAGAGTTAGGAAGGAGAAAGCGGGGAGAGAGGGGATGGGATGCACAAACACACACAGTTTTTAGGTTTTGTCTTCGTCCAGCAGCTGTTGGGTTTGAGTGAGAGGGGTGTCCTCCCGGGTGCTCCTTCAGTCTCACATGGGCTGGCTCACGCCAAACACAAATCCACCAGTGTAAAGATCAGCATGTGTCATAACCATACCAACCATACCAACAATGCTTCATCACTGACCCCAGGGCACCGACAGACAGCAAGGCAGATGTCTGATGACAGATTTAATGCAGGAAAAAAGGGTGGACCCCCCCCCCCCCCCCCCCCCCACCTCTCCTCTCACCCCAGGGAGGAAAGTGTACACCACGTCATCAGGTCATACTTTCCCTTAAGACCCACACTTAAAAACACACTGCAAACCACCAGTGTAGTATGTGAATTAATGTGGATATTTATGTAGCTCCAGTATGTGTTTAGCCCATTTACATTTACAGACCATTTACATTTTGTGCATTGTTTCTTAGTTGTCTGCTATGAGTGTGCAGAATGTTTGTGCAGTGGCAAGGAACCAGTTCAGTTTAGCACATATTGGAGATGTGAATAGTCCAGTGAATATTCAACCCACCCACCCATCCAATACCTTTTAAGAAAGTTGAAGCTCATTTACTAAAAAGTTGAAGCTCATTTACTAAAAGCTAAAATGACCCCAGCCATTATGACATCGGCTGCTGTATGTTCATTCACCTCAGTCGATCTACAAACACATAGCCTATTAGCTATAATTAGCCGCTACACATTAATTTACATTAACTCAGCACCGGGATTAAAAACTATAATTTAATACATACAGAGGGATCTGTTAGAAGAAAGAAAAAAAGTATTAACAAAAGGTAAACAAATAAGTATGATTTACGGATTTATTTTGTGTGCAGTTTTACAGCTAATTTCCTGCAATTATACTAATTGTGCCATGACTTATGCCATTTTAATATAATATCAGAGCGAGAGTGACTAACAAAATCATTGGGGGCCCCCTGGAAAATAGGGCCCCTGGGCATGTGCCCTGCATTCCCAGTCGATAATTTGGCCATGATTGCTACAAATTTACTGTAGATGAGCGATTTAGAGGCCACAGGATGAGGCCAGTGTTTTTTTAATGGATTTTATAGTAAATATGTAATTTAACTGTAAAAATGTATGAACTTTTAATGTGCCATGAACACAACCAGTCATGATGTTTCCATCGGATTGTCAAACAAATCACAGCAAAAATGAGGTTATCTTCGATCGATTATCCAAAATAATTCCAGCATCCGAACAGCGTACTGTGCACCCGCCAATGTTCCTTCAATCGCAAGTGGCTGAAACTATCTCAGAGGGGAAAGTATCAGAGCGAGTGAAACAGTGCTTCTGTTTTACTATATGTAGCCCATGTATCTGATGCTGTCTGGCAGCATCAGATACAGTACATGGCCTACACATACATGTCCTCTGCCTCTGCAATGATTATCAGCAGCAAAGAAATGCTTATTGTATCCCCCTAGAGCAAGGTTCTCCAACCCTGTTCCTGGACAGGGTTGGAGAGCTTCTCATTCCAACCCTAAAGTAGCGCACTTGATTCAAATAATTAGCTTGATGTTAAGCTTGATAATAATAATTAGCTTGATGATAAGCAGGTTAGTTACAACTGAGTTTGGTGTGAAAACCTATAGGAGGGGAGCTCTCCAGGAACAGGGTTGGAGAGCCCTGCCCATGAGTCTAAGGGCCCGAGGCTGGCCTCGTCAAAAACCCGGCTTCCTTAATACGGGTAAGCCTGGGGAAGTTCATGGCAGAAAAATAGCTAAATAGGGGTGGAGACCCGGTGTTAATCAGTGACGCCTCACTATACATCAAACCAATGAAATGCCTTGCTTGTGCAGAGATCCAATAGTGCTCACTAGATTAGTGTCTTAGGTGCAACAGTGCATGATGATTGTTTACAGTCTATGGTGAGGATGGCTGGGAAATCGCTGATTAAAACCCCATCAAAATACAGTATGTTGATTTATGTTGATTTTGTGTGTAGAGCACACTTCTGACAAAACATTATTTTAAATTCCTCCAGGTTTTGCTCCATTTTCTGCTATGTTGCAAACTAGCATACAGAACAATTCTCTGTAAAATGTGTCCTTGCTGGTTTGAAAACAGTGACGGACAGAACACATAGCACCAACGGGCATGTGGGGGGAAGGGTTGTTTAAATGTAACATACAATCAAATTCTTGCCATTGGGAGCCAACTGACCATTCAAACCGTTTTTGTAATACAAAATTCTCCAAACCTCCAAGGGAGGCTTGACAGTGACGTGATTTTGGAGGTATGGCAACATGAGACTACTACAGAGCTAACATATGGAATTGTTTTAAGATGGTCCTACCAAGGATAATTAAGGGATATGACTTTTAGGCCCCCTGTAGGTATAAAAAATGTATATAAAAAAAAACATTTTGAATAAACATTGAATTTGGCCGTACTGCTATTAGCCCATATACATGCATTGAATAACAGATGAATACATATTCAAACATAGTCAAACATTTTATCAAAAGGAAGCATGTTTTGAGATACATTAGAAAGCTCTGAAGGTATCCCTTTACCAAGTTACCTTCAGATGATCTATATAGCACATTTCAGACATGAATGCAATGCGCTTCACAGGAAAAAAAACAAAAAAAAACAATGCAAATAAAAACAGAAATATTTACTACAAAACGAACACAACAAACAAAAGAATAACAATAAAAACAGAAACAGAAAGACCAAAAAAGCACCCTAAGCAAATGCTCAGCTAAAAAGGTGTGTTTTACGATATATGTCCACAGTTTAAATGTGTCCACAGTTTAAATATGTCCACAGTTTAAATGTGTCAACAGTTTAAATATGTCCACAGTTTAAATATGTCCACAGTTTCAGCACCCCTCAGGTTCTGCCTCTCCGTGCCTCTTGGTCCTAGGCTTTGGGGATAGTTAAAAGGCCAGTGCGCTAGAGGACATGAGGGACCTACTGGGTACGTAAACTCAAAAGCAGGTCTGATATGTATTGGGGTGCACAATCGTAGATAGATTTAAAAAAACAATAGAATAATCTTAAAATGTATTCTAAAACTTACAGGCAGCCAGTGCAGAGACTTCAAAACCAATGTAATGTGTGCTCTCCGTCTGATCTTGGTCATTATCTTTCTGTATGTTTTGCAGTTGACCAATGGCTTTCTTAGGTAGACCATACAGGAGAGCATTACAGTAATCAAGCCTGCTTGTAATAAAAGCATGGATAAGTCTCTCTGTATCAGCCTGAGATAGAAATGACCGCACCGTGGGAATGTTCCTCAGTTGGTAAAATCTGTAGCAACTTCAGAAGTAAGATAATGTTTTTTAATAATGCGTTCAGTTTTACCCTGTAATATATGAGCAACAAGGTAGTAAAAATACACAGTGGTGATCAGATAAAGCAGTGTCAACAATAGAGGTTACATCAATAGAAAGTCCCTTGGTAATAACCAGGTTGAGAGTACGGCCGCGGTTATGGGTGAACCCAGTAACATGTTGGATAAAGTCCATAGAGCTAAAAGGATTCATAAATTCAATGGCCTTGGAGGCCGTCTCTTTGTCAAAATGAATATTAAAATCGACCAACACGATGATTTTATCATAGTTCTCAAGGACAATAGACAATAGCTCAGAGAAATCAGTAAAGAAAGTGGGGCTGTGCTTTGGTGGCCTACACAGGGTTTAGCCAGCAGTGGGTGCTGACTTAAACAGTATAGCATAATGCTCAAAAGACCCAAAGTTGCCAAATGAAATGTCCTTACAGCTGAGAGCATTAGTAAAAATAGAGGTTGTCCCCCCCAACCTTTTTAATTTTGGGGGAAGAGGCTTCAATAAGAGCGGCACTACAGTCTGAAGACAGCCAATGCTTTAGTGAGAAACGTGCAATCAACGTTGCCCTCACTAATGAGGTCATTCACAAGAAAGGTTTTACTAGTGATTGCTCTAACATTTAAAAGCAACACATTTAATGAGTGTGGGCCACACCTGGGCATCTGCATCATGGTAACCAATGGAATAACAACCAAATGATGAACGTTACAACATGTTCTAACAGTCTCCAATCTATCAGAATGGTAGGATATAACAGTTTGTATGAACTCAGTAGAAGGCGGAGTTAGAGGAAGATAAATTAGGCTACTCACAATAACCATAGGGCCATTTTTACGGGAGTTGATGGGGGTCGTAGAGCAAATTAAAGAACACCATTGTGAGAGTCTCATATTATCCATAGAGGGGTCATATTAATGTTAAGGCCAAACCGTTCGGACGCTAAAGACATTTTCGTGAGAAGACCGATTTTCGAGATGTCTCATAGTCTGACAAACACCGCTGTAGCTCTGCCAAATTCCATCGTAGATGTGAAAGGACGACATATGCGGATGCAGTGGATTTAAACGCAACCCAGCTCATGACGCCCCTTGGTGATGTGAGGCCTGAGGCAATTGCATCTTCTGCATAATGGTAAGGCTGCCAGTGACGAACTACACTAAAATTGACCAATGTATTTTTTTCTCTGACATAGGCTTTTTGAGTGACTGTCAATGAGTGATATATAACAAGAGAAAAACTGCTGATGCACAACCACGTTTCGAAATTGCAACTTGTGTATTCCACTATTCTAACTCTCAACAGTAAGTGGAGACCCCAAATGAGTTCCTAAAAAAATATATATATACATTACCAGTCAAAAGTTTGGACACACTTACTCATTCCAGTGTCTTTCTTAATTTTTTACAATGTTCTACATTGTAGAATAATCGTGAAGACATCACAACTATGAATTAACACAAATGGAATCATGTAGTAAACAAAAAAGTGTTAAACAAATCACCATTTGCCTTGATGATAGCTTTGCACACTCTTGGCATTCTCTCAACCAGCTTCATGAGGTAGTCACCTGGAATGCATTTCAATTAACAGGTGTGCCTTGTTAAAAGTTAATTTGTGTTGGGCCTCCTGGGTGGCGCAGTGATTAAGGGCGCTGTACTGCAGGGCCAGCTGTGCCACCAGAGACTCTGGGTTCGCGCCCAGGCTCTGTCGTAACCGGCCGCGACCGGGAGGTCTGTGGGGCGACGCACAATTGGCCTAGCGTCATCTGGGTTAGGGAGGGCTTGACCGGTAGGGATATCCTTGTCTCATTGCGCACCAGCGACTCCTGTGGCGGGCTGGGCACACTGCGCGCCAACCAAGGTTGCCAGGTGCACGGTGTTTCCTCCGACACATTGGTGCAGCTGGTTGGATGTGCACTGTGTTAAGAAGCAGTGTGGCTTGTTTGGGTTGTGTATCGGAGGACGCATGACCTTCAACCTTCGTCTCTCCTGAGCCCGTACGGGAGTTGTAGCGATGAGACAAGATAGTAGCTACTAAACAATTGGATACCACGAAAAAGGGGTAAAAAAAATCACACACCATTTTTTTTAAAATTCATTTGTGGAATTTATTTCCTTCTTAATGAGTTTGAGGCGATTAGTTGTGTTGTGACAAGGTAGGGGTGGTATACAGCAGCCTTAAGTCCATATTATGGCTAGAACAGCTCAAATAAGCAAAGAGAAATTATAGTCCATCATTACTTGAAGACATTCAAAACATTTAAAGAACTTTGAAAGTTTCTTCAAGTGCAGTCACAAAAACCATCAAACGCTATGATGAAACTGTCTCTCATGAGGACCACCACAGGAAAGGAAGACCCAGAGTTACCTCTGCTGCAGAAGATAAGTTGATTAGAGTTACCATCCTCAGAAATCAGCAATTAACTGCACCTCAGATTGCACCTCAGAGAGTTCAAATAACAGACACATCTCAACATCAACTGTTCAGAGGAGACTGCATGAATCAAGCTTTCATGGTTGAATTGCTGCAAAGAACTACTAAAGGACACCAAAAGAAGAAGAGACTTGTTTGGGACAAGAAACATGAGGAATGGACATTAGACCAGTGGAAATGTGTCCTTTGGTCTGATGAGTCAAAATTTAGATTTTTTATTCCAACCGCCGGATTATTTCCGCATGTGTGGTGAAGCATGGAGGAGGAAGTGTGGTAGTGTGGGGGTGCTTTTCTGGTGACACTGTCTGTGATTTATTAAGAATTCAAGGCACACTTACCAGCATGGCTACCACAGCATTCTGCAGCAATACGCCATCCTGTCTGGTTTGCACTTAGTGGAACTATCGTTTTCTTTTTCAACAGGACAATGACCCAAGAAACCTACAGGCTGTGTAAGGGCTAACTTACAAAGAAAGAGAGTGATGTAGTGCTGCATCAGATGACCTGGCCTCCACAATCACCTGACCTCAACCCAATTGAGATGGTTTGGGATGAGTTGGACTGCAGAGTGAAGGAAAAACAGCCAACAACTGCTCAGCATATGTGGGAACTCCTTCAAGACTGTTGGAAAAGCATTCCAGGTGACTACCTCATGAAGCTGGTTGAGAGAATGCAAGGCTGTCATCAAGGCAAAGGGTGGGAACTTTGGGTTACTACATAATTCCATATGAGTTATTTCCTAGTTTTGATGTCTTCACCATTATTCTACAATGTAGAAAATAGTCAAAATAAAGAACAATCCTTGAATGAGTAGGTGTGTCCAAACTCTTGACTGGTACTGTATATATATGGGTCCAGACCTCATTTGTAGCTATAGTCCTGCTCTACCCACACACAGTTGCATTTAAGTTTAAAAAAAAATTTAACACCTCATTTAACGTCAAGCCCTCCCATCCCAGAGGCCACATTAACTTCCCAGTGAGGGGCAGAGAGAGTGCACGACGTCAAACAGAAATCAAAGAACAATCTAGAGACTTCATCCATTTTTCATGATATTTTTCATTTAGCCTCTTAGGACCCCAGTAATGGCAATCAATAGATCAAGCTGCTGTCACACCGTTAAGACCTATAGGGACCACTATATAGGTCTATAAACACGCACACACACACACACACACACACACACAAACACACACACACACACACACACACACACACACACACCGTTATTCAATACAATAGTATTCTCTGCAATTATTCTCTATAATTATACTTCTTCATACCTATAATTTATGACTGCAATATTACCATCCACAAAATATGTGCTACTACTATCCTTTTAATGGTCATATCATCGAGTTTACAATAACAGCATCATTAAAACACATACACATATAGGCAACACAGCTCGTCCAATGGGGCACTCTATCTTTCCAATTTCATGGCACTCATCCATAACATAAAGAATTGTGGGTGGGACTTACATGCTACTTCTAATGATGCGTTTCTGCTCACTGCCTCCCCCAGGTAATTGCGGGCCACACACACGTAGCTGCCGTCGTCTGGCTTGCTGCGTCGGCCGTGGACGATGCGCAGGAAGAAGAGGGAGCCGCTGGGCAGCAGCATGCGGTGGGAACGGGGGTTGTCCCGGTCTGTCTCCACCCGCTCCCCGTCCTTGTACCACTCCACCGTGGGGGCGGGACGCCCCTCCGCCTTGCAGTTGAGGGTGGCCGGCTCCCCCTTGGACACGATGAGGTCAGAGGGGTGCTCCACGATCCGAGGAGGGGAGTCATCCTGACGCAGACGAGATCCTGGGAGGAGAAGATTGGAGAAATTATTAGCTACACATATGCCAACATAAGATATGTTCAGTAATACCAACTGACAATATCGGTAAGTCCGGATTGATGTGTAAAATATACAGGGAGAAAGTCTGAGAGAAAGCCTATAAATGAGTGCCAGGCCCTGACAGGCAGCACACACACCATGGCACCACACAAAAACGAGCCGCAATATCCACACTGACAGACAGAAGCCAGAGAGTTATTATGGCTAATTAGATTTTTCATTTACACATTCCGTCAAGTGCTGTGTTCCTCTTAGATGCTGCTGGGTGGTGAGTGGGTGAGAGAGTTGGTTGTTAGTGTGTGTAGCAAATAAATGTTGAATGTTGATTTCTATTTCTAAGCGTGTCTTCAGATAGGCACGTGTGTGTCCATTGGGGATATAGAAAAGCATAATCAACATGTTTGTGTGTCTTCTGTTCCTCTTTGACAGAATCAGACTTTTGCATTCAATGTGTATGAGGAGTCTGTTTCTCTGTCCCTCACCCAGGGTTTGATGTCACCGTGAACAAGTCAACAGGAACACATTCCTGTGTGTCAGCTGGAAGTGGAGGAAAAGCAACCCAACCATGCTGTGGGAAGGAGAGGAAGCAGCAAGTGTTTGATGCCATTACCAAGTGCTTGCTCCCACACTGCCTCCAGCTCTACCTAGTACCCACAACCCTCCTCTTCTCCCCTTGTCTGTGTTGGTGACGCAGTGAGGCATCACAACACAACATGATTCTATCATTACTCATAACAAGACAAATGGGATATGACAAACACTACTCTGTTTTTCTGTGTAGGGATGGGAGTGAGCACTTAACAGGGTAACCTGGGAGAGAGCTATAGTGTTCAGTTGGATGACGAGACTAGCTGAGCCATGACAGAAATATGTTTTAGTAATGGGTTTAGTTTTCTGCAACTGTTGCTCTTTCAAGTCTGCACAGCTCTCCTTGATGGGAAATCTGCTAACAATACACAAAATACGTCTATTTCCAGCTTCTCAAATCCATCAGACTCTACCTAATCCAACAGGTGTTGCTAACCTGAGCGAAGCTGCCAGCCACTGGCATGCCACACTCCAAAACGCCACTCTCAGATAATTACCAATACCCAGCCCACTCAAGTGTGCCGACTCCCTTACTCTCACTCCCCCTCCCTTCCCCACACCCACACCCACCCCCACCTAGTGTTTAATGGCCCTAATGGGGACTGGCTGGATCCATTCAACTACAACCACAGTTATAAATTCATACGTAACCAAAGATATCCACCCTCCAAAAAGCTTCTCATTTCATTAGTCCCTTCAGTGAGCCTGTTCATGGAACTGCCCACGCAATTCATGCACTCAGTTTCACCCAAGTCCTGAGAGCAAGTACAGAAACTGAAACAGACTAATGCTCATTACAGCCACCCAGGGCTTACTCTACTATGGCCCTGCATATGAGCAATGGTTTTTATCCCTGAATAAACTAGTCTTAAAGGTCTCCCGACAACCTGAACTTTCTGAGATAAGGTTTCCCTATAGAGAAGCTATGGTCTTTCCAAACTCATTACTCTCTACCTTATCTTTCTCTCTCTGAGGTAAAACTGTACACCCAGGCGACAGCAGAAATGTCATGGCTACGCTTGACTGGGATTTAGCTGCACTCTGGCTAAACAAAAACATATGAAAACAGCATCTCCCTCTGCACTTTAACTTTGACCATATCAACTGTCACATCCATTTCGGCTGACATCCCTCTCCTACTGAACATAGCTGTTGGCTGGAATATTCATAAAGGGAAGTGTACTGAGGGAACCCAGTCAGTCAGAATAGTTATGGTAATACCATCACCTACCACTGATATCAACACGCTGTACCAATATTGACAAATTATGATGTCCCTTGAAATTACAGTGGAATAACAATTATACTTTTAAAGTGCATGTACAATGAATGTATTTGAATTGCTGATTGGTGAACTGCACTGTGCACATAGAGTTTGCACTTCACCCAATGTGCAGTTATCAGGAATTGACTGAATATAGACTAATGATATTGACCATCTTGGACTCTCCCATCACAGCAGAGGATGATAATGTGTCTTTCTCTGTGACATGGCATTGTCTCATAATGTTTCTGTTTAATCTCAAGCTTACTTTCAATAACACAGCGCTGCCAAGACCTTGCAATTTAATCACCCACAGACAGTCAAATGGCCTTTTGACAAAAACTCTCCATGTCACCCTCTTTCATACACAACAATAACACACATGCACAGGCAGAAAACAACCTCAAAGCCAACTTGACAAAGTTATAAAGCAAAAAATCGATGAAGAGAGAGGCGGGTGAGTGTGTGTGAAAGAGAGTGAAAGACAGAGAGAGATACTGCTACTAAAACACAATAAAATACTCATACTAGCACACAGTATAACACCTGCTACCCAATTGTACAGGTACAAGATTTGAATGAAAGCCCTGTATGAGTGGTTAAGAGCGTTGGGCCAGTAATTGAAAGGTCGCTGGTTCAAATCCATGAGCCGACTTGATGAAAAATATGTTGATGTGCCCTTGAGCAGGGCACTTAACCATATTTGCTCCTGTAAGTCGCTCTGGATAAGAGAGTCTGCTAAATGACTAAAATGTAAATGTGGTAGAATATAAGCAATGGAGTGGGGCATCACTGTGTATATGGTAGTCAACAGCCATAGGGATGGAACCAGCCCCCTCTCTCACCAAATCAATGCTTTCAATGTGGACATGGTCATCAAAAACAGCTGCATGTCCAGTGGGGGACAACACAGTGGCATTGGCCTGGAAAGCCCATATCGACCAAGACAGGGAGCTCAACCGTTATGAGTGCTGTGTCCTCACCAGTGATGGTGCTCAAGGGACAGACAGACAGACACAGTGTCCATATATAACAGACTGAAACAAGTCACAGGACTATAAGATAATTCAGCATGATAGTCTCCATGACATGTTTTTGGGACTTTTCAGAGAAAAAAATCTAAGTTCCACCAGCTGCATATCAGAACCCAAATCATCTGAGTCTAACACAAGCCTTCTGATGTTCGGGGTCCAACTGTATAGATCCATCAACTTCATCCATTTTTTCCCCTTCTTTACATTTCTTAGACACTATTGATGTCCCTCTAAATTCTTAAATGGAAAATCCACTCAAAATGATGTTTTGCAATTTTTTTCAGTCCGCTGTTGACAGTCCCAAAATGTTTTCTATGTCAGCAGTCAAGTTTTCAAGACTTAGGACTCATCATGGTGATGTGGCAAGTGACACTATGCTTCTTGAAAATCCAATATCTTAAAAACTTGACTGCTGACATGCAAAACATTTGGGACTGGATTAACTGTGGACGAATGTAAAAAATACCAAAATATAGTTTGTAAGTGGATTTTTCCTTTAAGACTGTGAAATGTAGTAGGACATCAATGGTGTCTATTAAATATAAAGAATGGGGTGACAACTTATTATTTACAAAAGAAAGATGACAATGAAAGTGAAAGCTGCTGCCTATTAAATATTGTCAGTCACCTATGGGTAATTGACACAATACAGTGCTGAATGTCATTAAATTGAAACCGAATAAATGGTGCTTTCATTTATCAGCCAAGGGCAAAATTAAACATTTCAAATCCTCCCTAATGATAGACTTCCATCAATTAGGAAAATGTATTTATTAACAATTAAATGAATCAGGGACCCCTAAATAAGCATAGGTTTCGAATTGCAATATATGATTAATTTGTATGATATTTAATAAAATGTCAACGAATTCAATCGATAAAAAACACATTGACAATCCATTGCTCATAAAATAGTCTGGTGCATCAAAGCCACGTTGAAAGGATCAACCCCTGCATGTTGAGACACATTAACGCGCAAACAGAAACCACATGTGTGCACCCCTTTTTCGCCTGCTTTTTGCAACGTTTTGAAATGAGGAATAAACAGAACAAGTCAGGCAAAATACAGTTGCTACTGCAGGTGCTCTAATCAAACGCGGGGTTGTTCGATGTTTTAGGTGGGGTACCCACACTTAGACTATGTGTATATGTAAAACGAAAAAGAGGGAAAAGCTATGTTTTTATTACAAACTTAATTGCGCTGACCAAATCAAATGAAAGGTTCCAGGACTTACCGTTGACTTGGGTGTGCAATAGTCCATAGAAAAATAAAAACCGTAGTAGACCCATTCTGGCATAGTAACCGTCCACGGTATATTAGCGCAAAACTCGTCAGATAGACTTCTTTACCTTGCTTATTGTGCGACTCTGTAGTCGGTTCTGAGCATATAAACTGTTGAATTTTAATATAAATAATTTAAGTTATATTTTAATGGACAACGAAATCATTCACGATACGACTTCATGTTTTCTCACCAAGAGCGCACCCGATGGGTAGCCTACTTCTCCACACAACATTTGGAGGTGTCTCATCACCAGACACTAACCAAAGAGCGACGATGTGCTCGCCTCATAGCATCACCCTGACCGGCTCCCAGAGCCTATTTCATGCAATGCTCCTTCTAGCTAAAATCGTCGAAAACGAAGCCCATAGGCTACAATATATAATATAAATGGTCTGAATGACCATCATTTTGAAAATATCACACCGACGGAATACGCGCAGTTCAGTAACCTACAGGCGGGACGGTTGTGAGACAACGGTGGTGGACTGTGGTGGTTTCAGACCGAGGTGAATAGCTGCACAGTTACAGCCCCCTCCTCGTGGAACTGTACATTGGTAGCCTACAGTAGTAGTTGGCTACACAACGCGAATACGCAGACTTCCATCAAACCATCTCAGAATGTGCTATTTAGAGGTTGTCCTATGCGCTGATCTGAAGTCAGTTTGGGTTTATATTAGAGGGGCAAACTAGTCCTAGATCTGAACTGTCGACACAGCTACAGAGCGCTGTGGAAAGCACATACAAATCACATAACTACATTAGACTATGCCAATATTTCTTTGGGAGATTTGCGCATAGAAATGTTGTTTGGATATGGTATTTAAATTGCTATGCATTTGATTTGCAAATCAAGGCAATTAATTTAATAGCACTGCTATGTACGCCTTATAACATATGGAGTAGGCTAAACATCAAATAAAATTGTATTGGTCACATGCACATATTTAGGAGATGTTTTTGCGGGTGTAGCGAAATGTTCCTAGCTCCAACAGTGCAGTAATATCTAACAATTCACAACAATACACACAAATCTAAAAGTAAAAGAATGGAATTAAGAAATATATAAATATTAGATCGAGCAATGTAGGAGTGGCATTGACAAAAATACAGTAGAATAGAATACAGTATACATCAAAGTGCAATCAAGTTGCGTCCTCTATCGACGACATGGTATACATCAAAGTACAACAAGTTGCGTCCTCTATCGACGACATGGTATACATCAAAGTACAACAAGTTGCGTCCTCTATCGACGACATGGTTATCTCTTAGATATCATCTGGCATAGACAGAATGTGACTGCAAAGTGGTTTGTTCCTTTAATGGCAATTCTCTCAGTGAATATCAATGACAACTTGACTGCTAATAGCCCATGGCACATACTGTCTACTGCCAGCAGTCGATTCCATCCACATGAATAAGAGGAATGAAAACCCTGGGCTTTGTTCTTGATGAACTGGGCACTCAATGAGCTATTGACAAAAATACTCCTCCCAACAAGCACATTCAATAATGCTTATCTACTGATGATAATTTAGTTAGCCCAGTGAACTGAATTGAAATGTACTGTCACTTTTTGGTTAATCACTTGACTATAAAGGGAGGCATCATCTAAAGCAGGGGTCAGAAGCAGGCGGACCGCTAGCCTAAACCGGGCCATGAGTCATTTTTTGGCCCCCCAAAGTTTTTAGTAAAAAATAAATAAAACATTTAAAAAGACTGTAAAATCAGCAAAACATTTCTTTAATTCAGGAAATCTTTTCCCAAGTCTTCCCACAAATAAAAAAAAAGACATATGATTGTGTCTCAATGTATGAAGTTATTGTTATTTTAAAATACAATCTCTTTTTGTGTTTAGTTGTGGTCAATTTGCAGCCTGCAAATTATTCTAATTATGTTCCAGCCCTTTGACCATCCACTCCCACAAAAATTGTTCCGTGGCTGAATCTAGTTGCCTACCCCTGATCTATGGTGTCAGGAGAAATCCAGGTGGTGGAGAAATGTGTGTGTTTGTTTTTCCCTGTTGAGAAAAAGGTAAATGTGTGATTGTAGGTGTAAAGTGAGGTGGTTCATCGTAGATTGCCATTCTATAGGTAGATTTTTGGTTGTGATTAACCAAAAATTCACAGTAAATGTAAGTTCAGTCCACAGGTCAAACTAACTTATCACCTGTGCAACTAAAAAACTGTAGATTTACTCCACAGACAGAGATTCATACAAAGCTCTCCCCCGCACTCCATTTGGCAAATCTGACCTTGACTCAAATCTGACCATAATTCCTGCTTACAAGCAAAAACTTAAACAGGAACAACCAGTGGCATGCTCAATATGGAAGTGGTCCGATGAAGAGGATGCTGAGCTACAGGACTGCTTCACTAGCACAGACTGGAATATGTTCCAGGATTCATCTGATGGCATTGAGGAGTTTACAACATCAGGCACGCAAGCCCCCCAGATGAGCTAAATGCCTTCCATGCCCGCCTCGAGGCAAGCAACACTGAACCATGTATGAGAGCACCAGCGTTTTCAGATGACTGTGTGATCACGCTCTCCGTAGCTTATGTGAACAAGACTTTCAAACAGATTAACATTCACAAGGCTGCAGGGCCAGACAGACGATCAGGATGCGTACTCAGAGCATACGCTGTCCTGCTGGGCAAGTATTTTCACTGACATTTTCAACCTCTACCTGACCCAGTCTGTAATACCTACATGTTTCAAGCAGACCACTATAGGTAAATCAAATCAAAGTTTATTTGTCACGTGCGCCGAATACAACAGGTGTAGACCCTACAGTGAAATGCTTACTTACAGGCTCTAACCAATAGTGCAAAAAAGGTATTAGGTGAACAATAGATAAGTAAAGAAATACAACAACAGTAAAAAGACAGGCTATATACAGTAGCAAGGCTATAAATGTAGCGAGGCTAAATACAGACAACGGTTAGTCAGGCTGATTGAGGTAGTATGAACATGTAGATATGGTTAAAGTGACTATGCACATATGATGAACAGAGAGTAGCAGTAGCGTAAAATAGGGGTTGGCGGGTGATGGGTGGCGGGACACAATGCAGATAGCCCGGTTAGCCAATGTGGGAGCACTGGTTGGTCAGCCCAATTGAGGTAGTATGTGCATGAATGTATAGTTAAAGTGACTGCATATATGATAAACAGAGAGTAGCAGCAGCATAAGAAGAGGGGTTGGGGGGGAACACAATGCAAATAGCCCGGGGGACATTTGACTACCTGTTCAGGAGTCTTATGGCTTGGGGGGAAAAACTGTTGAGAAACCTTTTTGTCCTAGACTTGGCACTCCAGTACCGCTTGCCATGCGGTAGTAGAGAGAACAGCCTATGACTGGGGTGGCTGGGGTCCTTGACAATTTTTAGGGCCTTCCTCTGACACCGTTCTGGTATAGAGGTCCTGGATGGCAGGCAGCTTAGCCCCAGTGAAGAATTGGGCCGTAAAAACTACCCTCTGTAGTGCCTTGCTGTCAGAGGCCGAGCAATTGCCGTACCAGGCAGTGATGCAACCAGTGCCAGATGCTCTCAATGTTGCAGCTGTAGAACATTTTGAGGATCTCAGGACCCATGCCAAATCTTTTTAGTTTCCTGAGGGGGAATAGCCTTTGTCGTGCCCTCTTCATGACTGTCTTGGTGTGTTTGGTGTTGATGTGGACAACAAGGAACTTGAAGCTCTCAACCTGCTCCACTACAGCTCCGTCGATGTTAATGGGGGGCGTGCTCGGTCCTCCTTTTCCTGTAGTCCACAATCATCTCCTTAGTCTTGGTTACGTTGAGGGATAGGTTGTTATTCTGGCACCACCCGGCCAGGTCTCTGACCTCCTCCCTATAGGCTGTCTCGTCGTTGTCGATGATCAGGCCTACCACTGTTGTGTCATCAGCAAACTTAATGATGCTGTTGGAGTTTTGTCTGGCCATGCAGTCGTGGGTGAACAGAGAGTACAGGAGGGGACTGAGCACGCACACCTGGGGAGCTCCAGTGTTGAGGATCAGCGTGGCAGATGTGTTCCTACCCACCCTCACCACCTGGGGGTGGCCCGTCAGGAAGTCCAGGATCCAGCTGCAGAGGGAGGTGTTTAGTCCCAGGATCCTTAGCTTAGTGATGAGCTTTCAGGGTACTATGATTTTGTACGCTGAGCTGTAGTCAATGAAAATCATTCTCACATAAGTGTTCCTTTTGTCCAGGTGGGAAAGGGCAGTGTGGAGTGCAATAGAGATTGCATCATCTGTGGATCTGTTCGGGCGGTATGCACAAACACTTTTTTGGTTACTACATGATTACATTTGTTTTATTTCATTGTTTTGATGTCTTCACTATTATTATACAATGTAGAAAATAGTATAAAAAAACGTGCATGAGTAGGTGTGTCCAAACTTTTGACTTACTGTACATATTACCTCAATTACCTCAACTATCTCGTACCCCTGCACATTGACTTTGCACGTACTCTTTGTATAATGAAAAAAATATATATAAACGCAACATGCAACAATTTCAAAGATTTTGCTGAGTTACAGTTCATATAAGGAAATCAGTTAATTGAAATAAATAAATTAGGCCTTAATCTATGGATTTCACATGACTTGGCATGTGCAGCGCCCCACTAGTACCCACTAGTAAGCCAGACCCAGCCAATCAGAATGAGTTTTACCTACAAAAGGGCTTCATTACAAACAGAAATACTCCGCAGAGAAGAGAGAATTAAGCTTTTTGTGTATATGGAACATTTCTGGGATCTTTAATTTCAGCTCATGAAACATGGCATGGCACCAACACTTTATATGTTGTGTTTATATTTTTGTTTAGTTATAGTTTCGTTATAGATATTTTATTTTGTTACTATTTTTAAAAGATTGTTGCAAAATGTTTGTACTTTTTAACTCTGCATTGTTGTATGTGACAACTAACATTTTATGTGATTTTTTATAATATGAGAGGGCTGAGTGCAAAGCACTCACAGGAATAGGTGGTCTCTGCAGATGATGGGATAAGTGCTATCATGAAGTGAAAATAAACCATACCGTCTGTGATTGCTTCAGATGGGAGAAAGTGACCCTGTTCCCATCCCACACTTTCCTTTCTCTACCTCTGATGCGCACCTCTGTGGCCTTGTCTTTTAGATGATGCCTTTACATCTCCCCTGCCATTATTGGCACTCTGTATCTGAAAGACACTTTGGCAGAAAGAAAACATGTAGTTTATAAAAGTTTCATGAACTGAATGTTTTGAGGTGCATAGGCCTACTCACACCCACACACACAACACTAGTTCCATTGAGGAACAAGATAGTTGTTTGTCAAATAAGCTCTCATTGGAAATGTAATGGTCTCTCACTCAATAATACATAACAGAGTAGTTCATGAACCTGACATCTTAATGAAATCGGCACAGGCATTCACATATGTACAGCCCTCAAACAAACACACAAAAAAAATATGTTTCATGATTTTGTCAAACGGTATAGCTTATAGGCTATCGTGTCTCACAGCCAATGGAGGTGAACAGTAGCCCACACTGTACATGTTTACATTTACATTTTAGTAATTTAGCAGAAGCTCTTATCCAGAATGACTTACAATTAGTCCATGCATCCTCAGATATGTAGGTGAGTCAACCACATATCACAGTTGTAGGATTTATTTAAGTAGCATTTCAGACGTTTTCAGAATGTAAAAATTTCCTGTTACTTACAGGCAGCCAGTTTCCTGTTTGGTTACCATATTTTATGGTATCCAATACTGTTACTGTAAGCTTTTTTACCATTATTTTTCCGGTAACTTACAGTCAACTGGCGCCTGCAAGCTGACTCTGGTTGTCAGTTGGATGGTGTTTCCTCTGACACATAGGTGCAGCTGGCTCCCGGTTAAAGTGCACAGTGTGTTAAGAAGCAGTGCGGCTTGGCAGGTCATGTTTCGGAGGACGCATGACTCTCTCCCGAGCCCATTGGGGAGTTGCAGCAATCAGACAAGATTGTAACTATCAATTGGATATTATGAAATTGGGGAGAAAAAGAGGGTCAAAAAATACAACTATTTTTCTGCCCACAACATTTTTCAACAATGCACCATAATATCCAGTCTAATTTACACTATAATTCTTCACATTATTTTATTGTTGATAAATGTAAAAATGTAAAAATGTACCATATGAATCAGTTTTCCACTACAGTGTAATATTCTGTATAATTAATTTTGTAAATCATATAAATGTTGTAAATGTTGTTTGGTTGGTTCACTTCAGACCTTGATGTCTCTCAATCAGATCACTCAGAGTTGTTTGTAAAAGTTGCCAGTTGCCAATCACACAATGCTGTGTGGTTACAGTAATGTACGGTTACAGTAATGTACAGTAATTAAGCAGTTTACTTCAAAGCACTGTGCCAATGCTTGTATCACTTTATCAGAAGCACATCATCATTGACATCCAAAGCTTTGTTTGATCACATGCCTTTTCAAAGTGTGTGGTGCAAAATGCAGATCCCACTGATTTCACCATGATTCCAGTGCTTTATTTGATTCCAAGCTGCTTTTAAACATCAACCTCTACTGGACGCCGTACTTATAAATGTAATTACATTTTTTTACAAGTTGTTTCACTTGACTGGTAATTTAGCAGCTAGAGTTGGGAACTATAGAACATTCCGGGACCCTAAGGTATGGGGTAGAATCATGGTGAAGGCACACTGAAAATTATTTTATGTGAAATCCCACTTTCTGCACATTGTTGTTCAAATCATTTGTTTTATTTAGTGTAGTATAAGCTTCTGTCTAGCGCTCTCCTGGGCGCAGCTGCACAAACCCCCGGAGAACAAGGCAATGCTACAGGTATTAAATAAACACTTTTCTTAAATACTGGGATAATAATAATTCATAATTTAAAAAAAATCTACTCACTCAAAAGGCAGGGAACATATCAAAACAACATGATTGTAATCCCTACAAGGGATATGGCTACACCATGATTGTAATCCCTATAAGGGATATGGCTACAACATGATTGTAATCCTATAAGTTTCCTGCCAAATAGTGGCCTGCTCGGACATTGGTCCTCAAGCATTTGCAATTGGCTTTTACAAAATAATAATCAACTAGAAAACTAGACATTAGCGGCAACAAACGCTGCAAAACACTCAACAACATGTTTACAGTGTGGGGTGTAAAGTAGACATTTTAATAGTGAATGTCCGACTGTCTTTAGCAATGCAAGAGTATTTGCTTGTAGGGGAAATGGCACACTACAGTCACGCTGGCCTCAGACTATACAAATACCGTGATCTCTAAATAATCTATGTCAAGTTCCAACATGAGGCAAAGATGCATTTCAATTGATTGTAAAGAGAAAGCATCTCCTTGTCAATCATCCCTTCCATTTTCATAACATGGCGAAACAGGCTATTTAAAAGGTTTGTACTCCAGCTCTAATGAAATGGCACTTAGTTCTAGTTCACTGCATGTGTTGCCAGCCCTCCCAGCCTAGTCAATACCGGTCAATACTGTCAATACGATTATGAATGCAATTCATTGCCATGAAATGAAAGTGAGACATGCTGCATTAGGAGCTATTGATCCAGAGAGTGAAATTAAATAGCTTTTTACTCAGGGCATTTAGAATTGTGGATCAAATTAGAATTGTTGATAATGACACAATGAAATCACAAATGATGATGGAGCAAGCTGTGCTAACTGATATTAAATGTCACTATAGATGAAAACGTTACGTTTATTGAGAGAGGTTTTGGGTTGTATTGCTGTCCTTCCATATTGTGGCCATGGAAACCACATCTGAATTCACACTACAGAACAAGGCCACTGGCTATTCATTGGCACTATCAGGTATGAAGGTAAGACACATCAAATGAACAATGGTTTAATAATCCAGCAGGGGCAGGCAATAGACAGTAAACCAGAGGTGGGGCATTGATAATGGGATAGAAAAGGGCTTGGAATCAGGGTCAGGGTAGGCAGAGGTGGGGCATTGATAACGGGATAGAAAAGGGCTTGGAATCAGGGTCAGGGTAGGCAGAGGTGGGGCAAAGGTTCAGGTCGGCAGGCAGGCTTAGGGCCAGGCAGAGTGGTCAGGCAGGCGGGTTCAGAGTCAGGACAGGCAAGGGTCAAAACCAGGAGGGCGAGAAAAAGAGAGACAGGGAAAAGCAGAAGCTGAGAACAAAAACACTGGTTGACTTGACAAACAAGACGAACTAGCAACAGACAAACACTGGGGAAGATGGGAGACACCTGGAGGGGTGTGGAGACAATCACAAAGACAGGTGAAACAGATCAGGGTTTGACAGCCACCTTGCGTAACACACCCATTCAATAGAACATTTATTTCCCTTATTTCACATCTGCAACAACTGAAAATATATTTGTTTCCCCTTTTGAATCCAGAGACAGCTAACGCACAAGTGGTGTGCCAGTCATATGGTGCCAGGCCAGTAGCAGAAACTTCAGCCATCATTCTAGTCCAAGCCCTTTTCCAAAGATGTCCATACTGCTATCGCGAGTACTCGTAATAGGATCATGTATGCTCTCTATTTTATTTGAGTATATTAGTCTATTTCAGGGGTTCCCAATTACATTCAGCCGTGGGACGATTTTTACTTGAGCAGATGGTCGAGGGGCCGGAAAATACATTAGTTATACATTTTTTGTACACCGCAAATTGACCGCAAGAATCCCAAGCAGATAGTATTTGACAAAAACAGAATCATTTCAAAACTTGATTACATTGGTATATCTCTGTTTATGCGTGGGAATACTTGAGAACAGATTTTCAAGTATTTTATTTCCAACAACGAAAAGTATTTTTTTTGCTCAGAAAACTTGGGGAACACTAATCTATTTGTTTCTAGATCAGATCTTAGTCCATGATAGGCAGCAGTATATGTATAGATAAATTCACAGTGTGAATAGACTAACAAGCAGGAGGCTGACACTGCAGGGATCACAGTCTACAGAAACCTGTTACACAAACAGAGCAGAGCTCAAGGCATATGCTGCTCCTGTAGACAAGCTCTTCTTCATTCCTCACACACACACACACACACGCACGCACGCACGCGCACGCACACACACACACACACACACACACACACACACACACACACACACACACACACACACACACACACACTGATTATGAACAAATCAGCCATAAAGACATGCATGTGTACCTAAACCACCCACACACAGTGTATCGTATGGACATGCCGATGACCAGCCCTCAACAGTGTTTTTTCTGATGGCCACACTGCACATTATCAACACCCTGCCCAGTACACAGCAGCCTCAGACACCAAACACAAAATCACATCAATCAATTTAATGCATTGTAGATCATCTTAAGCATTATGTTTTCCTATCAGGCTTTTATACAGGCTATATCAATAAATCATCATAGAATTTGTCAAACATGCTAATATAGTGCTAATGTAGTGGCCATTTTCTGAACCATATATTATTATAAGGAACAGCTAATTTAGTATACCTAAAAGGAAAAGGGGGAAATGAAACCATTCCTCCTACTTGATTTCTTTCACAGAGCATGGAGCTGAAGTAATGAGGCCATAATTAACTTGGTGACAGGGCCAGTGGTGGTGACACCTCGCTCAGGGACAGCGCACACAGGGCCACACTGCTCCTAGAGGTGGGAGGAGCTCCGAGTAAACCAATAAAAACAGATGCTTTATGCTCAAACTGAGGCTTGCAGAGAATGCCCATGCATGGGGAGCAGGACAGTAGGGCAGAGAAGTGCTCTTGAGGGCAGAAAAGGGTGAACTGTTTCTTTCAAAGTTCCATCAAACCCCAATATATTCCTACTTCAGTCACAGGCTTAGCAGACTCCACCTCTTATCCTACTTCCATCACAGAGACAGACGTGTTGCCAGGCAACATGAGAGAGTGCTCTACTCTCACTAAACAAAATCACACCCAGCAGCACTGACTATCATGTATCTCTCTCTCTCTCGCTCTCTCTCTCTCTCTCTCTCTCTCTCTCTCTCTCTCTCTCTCTCCCTCTCTCTCTATTTCTCTCTTTCTCTCTCTCACTCCCTCCTTCTCTCGATCACACATTGAACAGTGTCAAGGTCGTGGGCCTCTTTGTCTGCACCATTACGCTCTCATCCCTGTGTTTGTCCAGCCCCACTGCATCAGGGGGGACAGATGGTGTTAGTGACAGAGTGGTCAGAGCCAGGCACAGGCCACAAACACACACACACACAAGGCCAGCCTAGTGAGAGTGGACACCTGTCCTGACCGTGCATGCCAGCGATGGGGAAGAGAAGCAATGGTTTCTGTGCCCAGTGACAAACCTCTGTCTCACAGTTTAGAAGCCTGTTATAAACACTGGGCATGGACCCAGAGCTAACAGACCTCATGTAGAGCTTCAGTCTGTAGAGTTATCTCATTTTCTTTTTCATGTTCTATCTAGTGATGGGTCGTTTCGGGAACGAACAGCTCTTTTTAAACAGACATTTTTGGTGAACCGGATCGCTGTGGAAGAGCTGTTCATTTGGCACCCTGATCTGCATACTGCTATTATTGCTTTTTGAGCTCCAGACAACGATTATTTGCTGATAAGATCTAAAAAACATTCTCTGAAGATGGTAATTCTTCACTGTAGGAAGAATAGGTAGTGAGGAGAGATCCTCATTCTTGTCCACATTAATTTCTGCTGTGTAAGCTAATAATTTCTTCAGGGAAAAATGTATTTGAACTCAGACATCACAATCTACAATAATGGTAGGCTACATTGTAGGCTTTATATTAGAAATGTGCCGTTTTCAAGGTTTTATGTTTTGTCTTACCTCACCTGCAACTTTTTTGAAGTAGATGAACAGTGTGGCAACATGGGCCTCCAGTTGCCTGAGGGCCCTGACTCACTGTCTGCATGGAACACAATCTGTCCCCTTCAAACATCCAAGTAACAGTGCACAGGTCTGAACTAAAGATGTTCTCTTCTGCAAGCCGCACAACGTTAAAAATAGCTTCACGATCTGTGTGCAGTATTCAAGAAAAACACATTTTAGCTTCATAACAATTACTGTAAGATCCAATGGAATGTCCCTATTGGATTTGTTTATTTTTTCGGGGCATTGGGAATCATATCCTGAACATGTGGACCACAGTTTAATTTGACATCCTCCGATTACTATCTGTCATGCAGCCCTATAAACCCAACCCTGTTATTCCTGTCAGTACATACACTTCATAGAGCTAACGTTTCCATTAGTCAGAGAACTCTGACTGTTGTTACCGTTATTGACTTGAGATTTCATAAAATGCAGTGTCTAAACTGCACAGTCGATGTTGGGAAGATTTCCAATAGACCGAGCCCGAAGAGAAAAACAGCATTTCTGTTGTCAAGGAGATGAGCTATGACCTTCGACTCCCTTCCTGTGCCTGTGGGGAGGTCATGTGACTCTCTCGCTGTCTCAGATTGATCAGTTTCCCTGGACTACAGCATCATGAACTCATTTCAGGATCAATGGGTAAATAGAGTGCATCGCCACTCTCCAGCCCTGCAGGGTCTGTCTGACAACATCTCTCAACAGTCACACAACATATTAAAGCCTGGCCTCCGTCAGCACAGGTTGACTCTAGCAGATTTTTGTATGAACTATAGCCTAGACTGTATGCTTATAGTCACTATTTCCAGTGGTCTTAATGTGACTGGTACTATTATCACTATTACTACTACATTCTACCTCTGGGAAATGACATTGGCTTTCACCCCAAATGTACCATTCCTCTTAGGACATGTTTTATGTAACATATTGAGGGCTCTCAAAATCATCGTTGAGAGCTCACAAGATGTCTTCTCTCAAGTGTAGGGCTCTTTTCTCCCTGAGATTTGAGTAGTGTCCATAATAGTCCTTTTTCCCTGGGACCAGCCACAGACAGCACAGACCCCTTCAAACCCTGTAATGGGGTTCCACCCGCCACTTCCACCACTGAGCCCCAGATACGCCCCACTGAAGTGCAGAGAGAGGAACTTAATCCCCAGCATGGCCATTTAAATGCATTAAAGGTGAAAAAGGCCCGGGTCGCCCTCAGGAAGAGGTGCTTTGGAGATGACGCAGGTGAGATGGTTCTCTGGATACACTGTGAGTTGGAGTAGAGGAGGGGTTGCTGGGTAATCAAGCGCAAGGACATTTACACAATTTATTTTTCCTCTAAATGAGGAAAGGAAAAAAGATTGGGAGAGAAAAAAAGTGTGAGAGGCTGAGAGGAATCAGACGAGAGAGAAGACCCAAAGTCTGCTGTCCTCTTTACGTGCTCAAAATGGCATATAATAGACTTCTCCCATGCGTGTAAACATCACATTTCCATAGAAATGGCCTCTTTCCCGTGTCTCCGGTGAGTAGTCGGGGTGTGAGGGAGGGATGCGCCACTTGCCTCTTAATCCTGTTAGCCATTCCTAGAATTGTGCCAATGCTCCGGTTCCAATGCTCCGGCTGGAAGAAGCGAATTAGAACAAACACACACACAGCAAACTGGCCGCAGAGACTCAG
This sequence comes from Oncorhynchus mykiss, assembly GCF_057628025.1. Classification (NCBI taxonomy): domain Eukaryota; kingdom Metazoa; phylum Chordata; class Actinopteri; order Salmoniformes; family Salmonidae; genus Oncorhynchus; species Oncorhynchus mykiss. The sequence goes on along the minus strand of NC_143033.1, from coordinate 24,213,737 downwards.
AGAATATGCTGGCGGGCAGAAAAACAACAATCTCCAGCCCTCTGCCTCCCTTCCCCCAGTCCAAACACTAAGCAAACACCTCTCACTGCTCATTAGCATTATCGGTTATCTTCACCATCACCCCCGGCCACTACTATAAGCATTGCTGTTATGCACTTTTATGTTTTGAGAGCTTTAATCAATTTTGTCTTCATCTCCTTTTTTCGATTGCAATTTCCTTCCTTACTCAGAGTAAAGCTTCTCACCAGGATGCAAAACAAATGCTCATTACATCTGTTGAGAAAAGCTATTAGAAAGTAGCTTGAGGTCATTATAAGGGCAATCACATGAATGAAGAGCATCCAACTAAAGCCTACTGTTTTGTGTTCCTGTCCTGAAACCTTTGGTGAATGTGCTTGCATTTTTGGTCAATGGACATTCATCGTCAGCCTTAGTAGAGGACAGGTATGAGGTCCCTGATTTAAGAGTACCAGAACCTGGTAGCAGTAGTACTGTTTAAGGGCATCCTAACTCATCAGTTTACAGTAACTCATAGTCATCCGTTTGGATTGTTGGTTAATCCTGAGGATGAGTTTAACACAGTAACTCACAGTAAATCTCTCTGCTTTGCTTGTCTCAACTCTGCAGACTGGGCCTCAGCAACAGCAGTCTGTCTTTGCTTTAGTGTACTGCACTGCTGCCCCCTACAGATTATCTTTGATATGCACACCACAAAGAAAAAATATATACAACATGCCATTTGCATGTATATAGAGAATGTTTAGCTCTCCTAAAGGACATCATTGTCATTAACCATGTAATGGCCACTGGAACTGTGGATATGGATGAGTTACGTCTGCATGACATTTATGATAATGTTTGCTTCTCCAATCTCAACTATTACAATGTCAACACTATCTAATAAATGAACTCACAAGTTTAAGGAACATACATGAAATGGGATTAGAATATTTATTGAGGAAATGGAATTGATGTGAGAATGAGGATTCAGTGGGGAAATGAGAATGGATCGGATGAAGCCAAGGGCTGCAAATGAAGAATCTAAAGATGTTGACTGTACAATTTGGTTTGGAGTCTCAGGTAGACATAACCGTCAGCCCATGGTAGTTAGGCTGCTGTGGTGATGGCAATCCACCACAGAATAACCTTTAAGGAACTTAGTTAAGTAAAAGGAGAAAGAAGTCGGTGAAGGGGAGGAGGGATGTGACACAAAACGGAGAAGAGGAATCACTGTTTGGTCAGGTATAAGTAGGGTGGTAGTAGTGGTTAGGGAGGGTGAAAACAAGTACGGAGGCTGATTAGCGGTTAGTAGCAGCTGGAGCTTGTTTGAGGAGTTACGTTCAAGGCAACTAGTTAAGTGTTGCAAAAAAAATAGTTGAAGCTGATTGGCAATGGTTAGCATCTGGTGCTTGTTGAGTTAGGGAGCTGCGTTCAAGGCAACTAGTTAAGTGTTAAATTCAAGTCTGGCCCTTTCTGCTGAACTTTTGTTAATTAAGCCTTAAAGCCTTTAAATAAAACCAATACTTGTGTCTCAAAACAAACAGAGCACTTCCATAAAACGTTGTGTACATTGTGTCTAAAATCCCTGGCAATCTATTACCCGTGGGCAGGGTCGTGACCAGACCTTTCAAGGGGCAGGTGCTCCAACTGAAAAAAGTTGATATGTAACAGGTGTGAAATAGCTAGCTAGGTAGTGGTGTATGCTAGTAGCGTTTCAATTGGGGACGTCACTCACTCTGAGATCTTGAAATAGTTTCCCCCCTTGCTTTGAAAGGCCACAGCTTTGTGGAGCGATAGGTCACGATGCTTCGTGGGAGACAGTTGTTGTTGTGTTCAGAGGTTCCCTGGTTTGAGCCCAGGTTGGAGCAAGGAGTGGGACAGAAAGCATCACTGTAGCACAGCCGCTACGCTCTGTCCTTCTGTTACACATATCAGCCAACCAGACCAATTATTGATGATGATGTAAATCAAGTCTCACCAAGTGTTAATAATCGAATGTTATGCTGCTGTGTCAGTACTGCTGATATTTAAACTATGAGGCTAGCTACACACTCTCCACCGGTGACCGCATCTCAAGCCATGCATGTTTGGATACCGGGAGTGCGCAATCTCAGTACATGGCAGACTGGGAAAAAGGCACAACCTGGCGTGTGAGAATTCTGCAGGCGATGGGTTCAGAACAACGAAAGAAAACTTTTTTCATAAAATAATAATTATACCACCACCCAAAAGGGCACTTGGTGAGTGGGAGGGCAAAGGGGATGTGCTGGGCACAGGTTGACTCCTATCCGTGCACATACCTGCCACGTGGGGCATGAGAGGGAAACTGACAAGTGCCTTTATTATGTCTAGCAGTTTCTAAACACTAGTCCACCTTATGTGGCTGTTGTTGTTGTTGGAGGTAACAGAGAGGAAAAGTAAAAGTTAAGGCTGTTCATGTGGAACATAGACTCATGGCAGACAGCATACTCCAGACTGCAAACAAAGACAGAGGAATCAATCAAATACATTTGCATTCATCCCCAGGGAGAGTGGTGCCTGCCTGCTGCATACCTGCATATTACAATATGGGAGATCATGCAGTCTCAGGAATAAAATGATGAATAATTTTCTCTCCACCGTTGGATAAATCAGCACATATGATTTCAAAGGCGATTGCTCCGTAGAACAAGAATGACACCCAGGTTTCCGCTCTCATCCACAAAAACAAGTATCGTGACTCCTTTTATATTAAGTAATACCTATCCACCATCTGTTGCCATAGCACTAATATTGGTTAACCCAGAACTAAAGTCTCGCACAATTGGTCAACTGCTCGATTAGGTTCCAAACACGTTAAGAGAAGACATGAAAAGACGCTAGAATTAGGACCGGAACCGGGAACGAGGAGCTCCACCCTTTTTCTTTGCAAGTTACGGGTAAGTCTACGGAACGAACATTCCCTCTGCTTCTGAAATTGAAAGATGCTAACACCCGCGGAATCGTGATTTGTCCAAATAACCAGTGACGAAAAACCCAAGCACTGGTCAACTATTGGATCTCATTAGGTATCGGTGCCCATAGTATAAAGACAGAACTGAGGTATCATTTATGCTTACATAGTCTGCCCATGTGAGATTGGCACAGCACCCATGGAGGAAAAAAGACCGTAACCAGGTTTTCATCTAACCTTTTATCCACAACAAGTCATTTTGGTTACATGTCGGATAAAAAATGTCACAAGAGGCCAGATGAACACAGCCTTTAATCCACAACAAGTCATTTTGGTGGAAACACATCTCTGGTGGGAAAATGCACATATTGTTTTTATGCAGATTTTAAAATATTCGCATGAAAATCTGTTGACAATTGGATGGAAACATAGTTTATTAGAGATGCAGATAGGAATTCCTGCTTGAGTGGTACTGTACAATATATTGTACCCACAGGCAATGTATTTAATGTGTGTTAGGTGCTTAACTTAACACGCCTTTAAACACTTTCAGCTTCAGTAGCCGATTAGGTGAGTGTATGTGAAGGGTGTGTGCATCAAGCTGTGTACGAGGAGGGCACCTGCTGGGCAAATAAACGATAACATCAACTGTTTCATAACCAGAGTGTACTGGTTTGAACATGTCACCCGCGGGACTAGAGGGAGGGAGGAGCGTAGGGGTAGTGGGGGTCTGGTTGGCAAAGAGATCAACGTTTGCACACCACCACAGGGAAAGAGCAGAGGAGAGCAGAGCGGGATGAGGATTGTGGAAAAGAGGAGGGAGAACAGAGTGGGTCTGTTGAATCTACGAAGCTACTAATGCTAATAAGGCAAAGCTTAGCTGTTGGAGGGGTTTTAAGGAGCTTACAGAGGAAGAGAGACTTGATTCTGTAGTGGCTTTTTTTCATCAGACTGAAATCTGGAGGGGTTTAATAACTCTTTCGCTTATGACAAGGAAATATACCCCGCAGTCATAAACTCAGTCTCAGTGCTTAGTGTGTGGTAGTTGGGGCTATTTGGAAAACAGAATGAATAAGCTCTGTTTTGCAGAAATACTGCCTACTGCTACAGTTTAATACAATTCTAAATTGACCACTAATGCACCACCAATTTGCAGTTCAGTGTCTTTGAGTCATTGTATTTTCTTTATAGGGTCAAATTATATTGACTTGAATCCTAATAGTATCTGACATCTAATCTCATCCATATTGGTCAATCTCCTAACAGGTTGGTAATCGTGTTTCACAGAAGTCTGTCCTAATAGGCAGGCATCGACGTGAAGCTGCTCAGTGAGGTGAAAGGTGGGAAGTGACCCTGGCTGATTCATAGGAGGTTGACCTCTAATGTTGATACTTAGAGTTTGACGTCTTTCTCTCCTTTTCTTTCTACACCCCCGGTGCTTCCCCCTCTTTCAACTGAAGATCCAATCAATACCAGAAACAAAATGCCTGTACTGTGGAGTGGACCTTGGTTGATGCTCACGGTGACGCATACAAATACATGTTACAGGATATATGGCACAATAGCCAAATATCATTTTATATAATATTTCAAGAGAACGTCCATCACAACCATCAATCATCAGTATATGTCTATTTTGTCTCAACTATAGATGCCTCCCTGTAGCTCACCCAATCACAGGCCCCGTTCGGAGTCTCACTTTCCCCCTTCACTGTCATCTGGCCTTTCCTGTGATGATAATACTCACAAATGATGGCAATAATCCCAACATGCTATGCAGCTCCATCACAGCCTTGACAGAGAGCGGGATTAGGAAAGGGGATGGCAGGCGGAAGAGGAGAGGGCTGACGGTGCTGTTACTGGGAGAGGGGAAGAGAGGGAATGAGAGGAAGAGAAGCACAGACCAAAGCCAGTAAATCCCATATAGCCTGTCAAAGGCTGACAGAGCAGTCAAGCACTAAGAACTTGTGTGTGTTTGCGTGCGCGAGCAAGTGTGTGTGTTCATATTATGTGTGTGTGCTGTGTGAGAGCGATTTTGTGTGTTGATGTGAAACCATGTGAGTCAAAATAAAGAATTTGTGTCAATATGAAAGATGAGAGGACAAGACCTGATGTTAGTTTCATGTGTGTGTGATATAATGTGAAAGATAATGAAAATGTGAACATAGGTAGAACTTGCTGTGACTATGCTCTACCGCTGTTCAGCTCAAGACTGGGTGGACCACTCAAACAGACTTTACTACAGTGGACTTGGGATGTGATGAACATCGTGCATCAGTAGCCCCATTCTCCCTTCACATCATACCTCGGTGTGTGTCAATTCCCATAATATATTAAATGTGACAGGCATCTTAACGGATCTCTATAGTGTCACCTCCATAGGAGAAACTTTGTCTGCACCGGTTTCGCCATAGGCTCCATGACAGCCAGTCAGACCTACTGTAATATCTGTATTTCCAATGGATGTTGATTCAATGTACTAAGATGGTCAGCATTCTTCAAGATAATCTGGCAGCAGCTACTCTTCCTGGGGTCCAAACAGGATTCAAGTAAATATACTTTGAAGTACTACTTTTTTTGGTAACACTTTACTTGGATCGTAGATTCTCTACAGACTATCTACATCAGTAACATTTCAACTAACTATCTACTAACCCTAACCTTACCCTTATCCTAACCCTAAACTTAACCCTAGCCCTAGCCTTAACCTTTACTCTTACACTTCTTCTAAACCTAACCGTAACCTTAGCAAGTAGTTGCTTATCAACAGATAGTTTGTTGACAGTATGGGGGTGGCGGTCTATGTATATTTGTAAATAACAGCTGGTGCACAATATCTAAGGAGGTCTCAAGGCTTTGCTTGCCTGAGGTGAAGTACTGTTTTGCTAGCACAGACTGGAATATGTCCCGTGACTGTATGTACATACCCCAACCAGAAGCCATGGATTACAGGCAACATCCACACTGAGCTAAAGAGTAGAGCTGCTGCTTTCAAAGAGCGGGACTCTAACCCAGAAGTTTCTAAGTAATCCCGATATGCCCTCCAACTAACAATCAAACAGGCAAAGTCAATACAGGACTAAGATCGAATCGTGCTACACCGGCTCCGACACTCGTCAGATGTGGCAGGGCTTGCAAACTACTACAGACTACGAAGGGAAGCACAGCTGAGAGCTGTCCAGTCACACGAGCCTAACATACGAGCTAAATTACTTCTATGCTCACTTCGAGGGAAGTAACACTGAAACATGCATGAGAGCACCAGCTGTTCCGGATGACTGTGTGATCACACTCTCCACAGCCGATGTGAGTAAGACCTTTAAACAACATTCACAAGGCCGCGGGGCCAGACGGATTACCAGGACGTGTACTCCGAGCAAGCGCTGACCAACTGGCAAGTGTCTTCACTGATATTTTCAACCTCTCCCTGTCTGAGTCTGTAAAACCAACATCTTTCAAGCAGACCACCATAGTCCCTGTTCCCAAGAACACTAAGGTAACCTGCCTAAATTAATTTCAACCCATAGCACTCACGCCAGTAGTCATGAAATGCTTTGAAAGAATGGTCATGGCTCACATACACCATTATCCCAGAAACCCTAGACCCACTACAATTTGCATACCTCCCCAACAGATCCACAGATGATGCATTCACTATTGCACTCCACACTGCCCTTTCACACCTTGTCAGAAGGAACACCTATGTGAGAATGCTGTTCATTGACTACAGCTCAGCGTTCAACATCATAGTGCCCTCTAAGCTCATCATTAAGCCAATGTCCCTGGGACTAAACACTTCCCTCTGCAACTGGATCCTGGACTTCCTGGCGGGCAGACCCCAGGTGGTAGGAGTAGGTAACAACACATCCGCCACGCTGATCCTCAACACGGGGGCCCCTCGGGGGTGCGTGCTCAGTCTCCTCCTATACTCCCTGTTCATTCATGCACTCCCTGTTCATTCATCCAACCACTGCACGTCCAGGCACGACTCCAACATCATCATTAAGTTTGCCGATGACACAACAGTGGTTGGCCTGATCATCAAGAGCATCGAGACAGTATATCGGGAGGAGGTCAGAGACCTGGCCGTGTGGTGCCAGGACAACAACCTCTCGCTCAACGTGATCAAGACTAAGGAGATAATTGTGGTCTACAGGAAAAGGAGGACCAAGCATGCCCCCCATTGTCATCGACAGGAATGTAGTGGAGCAGGTTGAGAGCTTCAACTTCCTTGGTGTCCATATCACCATCAAACTAACACGGTCCAAGCACTCTAAGACAGTAGTGAGAGGGCACGGCGAAACCTATTCCCCCTCAGGAGACTAAAAAGATTTGGCATGGGTCCTCAGATCCTCAAAAGTTTCTACAGCTGCACCATTGGCAACTGTTCAGCTTCCGACCGCAAAGCACTACAGAGGGTAGTGCGTATGGCCCAGCACATCCCTGGGGCCAAGCTTCCTGCCATCCAGGACCTCTATACCAGGCGGTGTCAGAGGAAGGCCCTAAAAATGGTTAAATACTCTAGCCATCCTAGTCATAGACTGTTCTCTGCTACCACATGGCAAGCCTCTAGTTTAGTCTAATCTTGATTATTGACCAGCCGTGTGGTCCAGTGCTGCAAGGAAAGACCTAGTTAAGCTGCAGCTGATTGTTTTACAAACTTACAAACAGCGCTGGTACACACACTTATCCCACCAGACATGACAAAATTTGTATTTTCATAGTCCCCAAATCCAGAACAAATTCAAGAAAACGTATAGTAACTTCCTTCCATCTCATATTCCTCAAATTAACATCAAACCTGGTTTCAAAAAACAGATAAAGCAACAACGCCTCTCCTCTATTTGACCTAGATAGTTTGTGTGTATGCATTGATGGGTAGGCTACTTGTGCCGTTTTAAAAATGTATGTAGTTCTGTCCTTGAGCTGTTCTTGTCTAATGATGTATTATGTCATCCTGTATTATGTTTCATGTTTTGTGTGGAACCCAGGAAGAGTAGCTTCTGCTTTTGCAACAGCTAATGGTATCCTAATAGAATACCAAATACCAAAAATGGTACCGGAGTGCCAAGTCTAGGTACAAGAGGCTTCTAAACAGCATCTACCCCCAAGCCATAAGACTACTGAACATCTAATCAAATGGCTACCCAGACTACCTGCATTGCCCCCCCCCCCCCTTATTGTTCTGCTACTCTCTGTTATTATATATGCATAAGTGACTCTAATAACTCTATCCACATGTACAGTGGGGAGAACAAGTATTTGATACACTGCCGATTTTGCAGATTTTCCTACTTACAAAGGATGTAGAGGTCTGTAATTTCTATCATAGGTACACTTCAACTGTGAGAGACGGATTCTAAAACAAAAATACAGAAAATCACATTGTAGGATTTTTAAGTAATTAATTTGCATTTTATTGCATGACATAAGTATTTGATCACCTACCAACCAGTAAGAATTCCGGCTCTCACAGACCTGTTAGTTTTTCTTTGAGAAGCGTCCTGTTCTCCACTCATTATCTGTATTAACTGCACCTGTTTGAACTCGTTACCTATATAAAAGACACCTAGACACCTGTCCACACACTCAATCAAACAGACTCCAACCTCTCCACAATGGCCAAGACCAGAGAGCCGTGTAAGGACATCAGGGATAAAATTGTAGACCTGCACAAGGCTGGGATGGCCTACAGGACAATAGGCAAGCAGCTTGGTTAGAAGGCAACAACTGTTGGCGCAATTATAAAACCAGAAGAAGTTCAAGATGACGGTCAATCACCCTCGGTCTGGGGCTCCATGCAAGATCTCACCCTGTGGGGCATCAATGATCATGAGGAAGGTGAGGTGGGTGAGAACTACACGGCAGGACCTGGTCAATGACCACAGTCTCAAAGAAAACCATTAGTAACACACTACGCCGTCATGGATTAAAATCCTGCAGCGCACGCAAGGTCCCCCTGCTTAAGCCAGCTCATGTCCAGGCCCGTCTGAAGTTTGCCAATGACTATCTGGATGATACGGAGGAGGAATGCGAGAAGGTCATGTGGTCTGATGAGACAAAAATAAAGCTTTTTGGTCTAAACTCCACTCGCCGTGTTTGGAGGAAAAAGAAGGATGAGTACAACCCCAAGAACACCATCCCAAACATGAAGCATGGAAGTGGAAATATCACTCTTTGGGGATGCTTTTCTGCAAAGGGGACAGGACGACTGCACCGTATTGAGGGGAGGATGGATGGGGCCATGTATCGCGAGATCTTGGCCAACAACCTCCTTAGCTCAGTAAGAGTATTGAAGATGGGACGTGGCTGGGTCTTCCAGCATGACAACTACCCGAAACACACATCCAGGGCAACTAAGGAATGGCTCCGTAAGAAGCATCTCAAGGTCCAGGAGTGGCCTAGCCAGTCTCCAGACCTGAACCCAATAGAAAATCTTTGCAGGGAGCTGAAAGTCCGTAGTGCCCAGCGACAGCCCCGAAACCTGAAGGATCTGGAGAAGGTCTGTATGGAAGAGTGGACCAAAATCCCTGCTGCAGCGTGTGCAAACCTGGTCAAGAACTACAGGAAACTAATGATCCCTGTATTTGCAAACAAAGGTTTCTGTACCAAATATAAAGTTCATGCTTTGTAAGTAGGAAAACCTGCAAACTCGGCAGTGTATCAAATACTTGTTCTCCCCACTGTATATATTACCTCAATTACCTCGACTAACCAGTGCCCCCGCACATTGACTCTGTACCGGTACCCCCCTTATATAGCCTTGCTATTGTTATTTTACTGCTGCTCATTAATTATTTATTACTTTAATTTCTTATTTTTTAATTATTTATTTTTTACTTAACACATATTTAATTTCTTAAAACTGCATTGTTGGTTAAAGGCTTGTGACAAATAACATTTGATTTGATCTGTAGAGCATTTACAGATGGAAAATCTGGACTATTTGAATAAAGTATGACTGTTTTTTTTGGTGGGGGGGTTGTATCTGGACATTACTTTACTATTTATATTTTTGACAACTCTTTCCCTGACACCCAAACGTTCTTGTAACATTTCGAATGCTCAGACAGGACAGTAATATGATCCAATTCACCCACCTATTAGTATAACGTCTCTGGCATACTCACTAAACAAAAATACTGAGTTTGTAAATTGTCTGATTGTGCCTTTGCCTGTCCGTAAATAAAAAAAAATAAAACATTAAATTGTGCCATCTGGTATGCTTAATATAAGGAGTTTGATGTAGAGCTTTTATTTTGTACTTTTACTGACAATTAAGTAATCTTTCCGCCACTGTACTTAAGTTAATTTAATAACAGATACTTTTAGACTTTTACTCAAGTAGTATTTTACTGGGTGACTTTCACTTTTACTTGAATCATTTTCTATGAAGATATCTTTACTTTTACTCAAGTATGACAATTGAGTACTTTTCCCATCACTGTCAGTCACAGAGAAATGATTGCCAGAGAGCCAGACTGAAGCTAATGAGTTTTGAATAGTAAGAGAAATACAGTCAGTCAATGGAACACTGTAATTAACAACATATGTCAATCATATTCTCTGTCTGGGAGATCTCCTATTAGACGTGATGGGAGGCAATTCATGCTAACTGATAAACACTTGTTGTTCCTAATGAATAAATAACTTTTCTTCACTGCCTTACTTTATATTACTTTATATTAAACACAGTTTTTTCTTCTAATGTTAATGACTTGACAATGACTGATTAGTACCTGTATCATGAATGGCAAGTTGTCATTTATTCTAATTTAGTTTTCTAATAATTTTGTATGGTTGTTGGCTCCAGAACCAGGTTCTAATGGAATTATTTAATGGTTATTCAGAGTGGTAAGTTGGTTTGAAAGTAAAGTACAGCACAAGCTTGTATGTGTGGGTGTAGTGTGTGCACCAGTGGAGGGTCCTCAGAGGATTTCATCAAATAAAAATGGTAAAACATTGAAAAAGTTATAATAAAAAAAAACTAGCTAGCACTGCAGTGTATAAAATGTGGCGAGTGGTTGACTCAACGAGAGAGAAAGACAATAGCTGAACAATTTTCCCCCCAAAAAAATGTTTAATGAAAGAAGCAAGAGAGCGAGAGAGAGAGCGAGATATTGTCATTTATTTTACTTTCAGTGAAAATGCAGCTGGCTAGTTTAGTTAAAGTAAAGTCAGTTACAGCATGATTCTTGCGACTTAAATAACTCATTAGTACTATTAGCCTTGTTGACTAGGACATTACTTTAGCTACTATGGGGACAACGATGTAGGCTGTGTGTAGCGGTTATGACATGGTTTCGCTTGGAAAGTTTTTTTCAACTGTTTTGATGACCCTCCCACTCTGTCTGACAAATGATTTCTTCTTGCTCTTGTTTTCCTTAATAGGATGTCGGTGGGCGGAGCAGGGAGGATCGTCAGCGAAATGGGACACACATGGGCTCGGGTGTGTCCCAGGATAAATGTACCTCTTCCCCATTCATTGAGGAGACTCTCTACATGCAGACACAAATTTTGGTTGTGGCATTTTTGTGGCTGTTTTTGGTTGTTTGCCTTGGCATCTTTCAACACCCCTCATTATTAAATGTATGCACGTAACCACTCACTTATACTACTGTTAACTGACTACACACACCATTGTTAATTATATTTTTGTTTACTTTAGTTAAATAAATATATTTTGTTATTTCTTATCTCCATGTTGTCTCCTTTTTTGTTACGCACTTTGAGCCGGTGACACTGGTCACATGTGTTGTTCATTGAGCTGATGGGTTGTTCATTGAAGTCCACAAAAAAGGGAAAAGGAGAGGAGGAGAGTATATAGAGGCGAGAAGGAATACAACATGGCTGCTTTGAAAGTGAACTGTTTATGCGGGATCAGGGGTGTATTCATTCCGGTGATTCTGTTGAAAAACGTTTCTTAAACGGAAGCAAAAGAAATATGGATAAAAATACCTGAATTTGTCCAATAGAAACTCTTGCTTGCAACTGTTGGACTAATGATTACACTCTAGATAAGCAGATGCAGGCAAGAACGTGCAAGGCGGTATTGAATGTGTCACTGTCTGTCATCTCAAATTTTTCTCTCAACCTGTGTGCACCTACATTTGAAACTTTCATTCATAGGCTAGGTTGTAGCAAATTCATGATGGATATAGGGATTATTTGAGTTTGATGCAGTATCCTAAACCTATCGATGTTAGATTAAACTGTCAATGGAATATGAATGACAGTCATCCAAAATGCTCTAATAGAAAGAAGGCAATGCTCATGAAAAAACTAATCTCCCTCATCATAAATGGCACTGGCTGCCACTGGTGTGCACATGAACTCAGCAAAAAAAGAAATGTCCTCTCACTGTCTACTGCATTTATTTTCAGCTAACTTAAAATGTGTAAATATTTGTATTAAGTACTGCAGTGCATCTCCTCCTCATGGACTGCACCAGATTTGCCAGTTCTTGTTGTGAGATATTACTCCACTCTTCCACCAAGGCACCTGCAAGTTCTCAGACATTTCTGTCTGTGGCCATGGCAGCATGGCAGCATTTCTCTTCTCTGGCCATGGCAGCACACTGATATTCCTGTCTTGCAGGAAATCACGCACAGAACGAACAGTATGGCTGGTGGCATTGTCATGCTGGAGGGTCATGTCAGGATGACCGTTCCACAGGTGCATGTTCAGTAATTGTTTATGGTTTATTGAACAAGCATGAGAAACAGTGTTTAAACCCTTTACAATGAAGATCTGTGAAGTTGTTGGGGATTTTTACTAATTATCTTTGAAAGACAGGGTCCTGGTTAGGGGACGTTGTACGTGATACGAGGTCACCTACTTCCATTCTCTACCAAGCATAAGAGCATCTGTCATATTTCCTCCTCCACTTGACTACAGAAATAGATTAGGGTCTCCAAACTGACTGCACACACTCTCACACTATCCACCTGATCAGGACTCAAGTAAAAGGGAAAGTCACCCAGTAAAATATTAAATGAGTAAAAGTCTAAAAGTATTTGGTTTTAAATATATTTAAGTATCAAAAAGAAATGGAATTGCTGAAATGTACTTAAGTAGCAAAAGTAAAAGTATAAACCATTTCACATTCCTTATATTAATTCCTTATTGACGGATAGCCAGGGGCACACTCAAACACTCAGACATCATTTACAAACAAAGTGTTTGTGTTTAGTGAGTCTGCCAGATCAGCAGCAGGAGGGATCACCAGGGATGTTCTCTTGATAAGTGTGTGAATTGGACCATTTTCCTGTCAAAATGCAACAGGTACTTTTGGGTGTCAGGGAAATGTTTGGAGTAAAAAGTACATAATTTTCTTTAGGAATGTAGTGGAGTAAAAGTAAAAGTTGTCAAAAATAGTAAAGTAATGTACAGAAACCCCCAAAATGAATTAAGTAGTCATTTAAAGTATTTTTACTTAAGTACTTTATACCACTGTCTGAAGGCAAGCAGGCTTGTCACTGCGCATGCATGTCGCACATGGCCAGTCGAACGCCAAACTCTTAATTAAGACAGTGCTGAAACACCAATTCATGGGCAAGTTATCTTGCAAATTCAGCTGGCTATGGTGTGAAATAGGCTTTTATAAGCTCCTTCTTTATTTTATGACTTATCGTTATTGCCATCTTTGGTCTGCTTTATAAATGCACAAGCACCTTTTCCCCAGTTCAACCAATAAAATGTTATTAAGTAGTACAAAGGTTTTACAGTGGTGAAGTTTCAAATGCATTCTTTCATTACTAAATGTGTAATGTGATAGGTATTTAAAAAGTATTGTTTTATAACACGCACAAAAACAATTGATTTATAAGGGGATGAAGGGGATTATGATGCAATCATTGCAAAAGGTTGGAAATCTTATTTCATTGCTCCTCAACTCGCGGCTGAGACACTTCATTCAGTATAAATAGAGTTAGCCCCCGAGTTAACCTGCCCAGGAGCATGTTAGTTCGGAATAATTTGTTGCCATAGAAATTTACATGGCTAAAAGGTGAGTCACTTTTGTGGTACTGGTTATTGGGAGTTTGACTCAGAGTTGACCAAAGTTACCTCACTAACTCCTCAAGCCAGGTACATAGTATAAGGCTCAGGGGCCACCTGCATGGACCTGCTTCCACCAGGGAGGCCCTGGTAGTAGCCACTCGGAGCCACTGTCAATTTGACTCTCCAGTCAGTCATGATGAGCTACAGGATATGTACTGTAAATGCTATCAAAAGACTGTGGTCACTTGACCTGTGCCTCCTGACATTAAAACAAAGCACGCTAAGAACACCCTTCACCAGGACATCCCAATACCCCCCACTTCTTATCCTAATCAGTTCAAATGAACCTTAATATGCAAAGGGCCCCGGGGTGTGGACTCCATGCTCTAGACTGCTGACATACCCTGTGAAAACCTCTCTACGATTACCTAGAATGACAGCTACAGAGAAGGACTTGACTGAAGGGGGAGATAGAGGGATTGAAATACAGTTTGTTTGATGTGCTTTGACACTGCCTAATTTAATTATCCACATTTGTGATGCTTTTGATGGTTGTGTTGATATTTGTGTTACGTTGCCTAATAGGCAGTGAATTCAGCAGTCCTGCCTGGAGCTGTCCAAGGTGCTGATCTCCCACTCCTGCTGCATAACCTTGTTTCATCGTTTCATACATGTTTTTATGTCAACCAAAATATATATCTCTAAGAAACAGGGAGATGCTGGCTTGAGTGTGTGTCACTACTATTCATTGTTGTTGGTGAGGATGCTCTGCTCTGAACTGTGAGGACTATGCGTACAGTATGTCTGCCTTAGGACCTGCACTATCTGTACAGAACCTGATCTTCCAGACAGATACAAACAATGATAACAGCAAACTGTGCACTGTGTCTGCCCAACGTGTTCAATTCCCCGAGCAGAGGAAAGATTAAAAACATTACTTTCAGTGACACCCCAACGCTAAAATTGAACTCAGTGTGTGTGACCATCATTTGATGGGAGTATGACTTGACATTTGAAAACATAGACTTAGTATACAGCCTGTGTTTGTTTACTGAAATAACTACCCATCCAGCTCACATGTCAGCCTCCTCTCTGCCTGCTTTATTCCTAGCTCAGGCTGGCTAATGATCAATATGCAAAGCAGGCCGTGTCTCCAGCACTTAGCCTGAAAGCTAAAGATGTGATCTGTGAGAGGTGTCAAAGAACCCTGGCCTCTCTTTGAACACGGACCCCACCCACCTCTCTCTCTCCTTGTATTATCTGCTTAGTAAATAGGTCCTGTAATTATGTCAAATAAACATTTTCACATGCATCTCAACAGGGATTATGACTGGCTACTGAGCAAAATATTTGTGTAGGGTGAGCTGTTGGATTGTAGCGGATTATGTTGAGGATGACAGACCTCATCTTCTACAGTGAGCTCTGTGAGGAATGAATGTCTCTGAACCGTTTAAGACACACAGGGAAGTGAACACTGGTAAACCTGAGGTGTAGTTTGCAATAAAAAGGCCAATAAGGCCAAGCAATGCAAATATTTTAATTGTAGGAACCACTTTCACCGTCTTTAACTTAGCTAATGAACGTGTGTCTTCATGGAAACACTGCTTACATGCTAAGTAACCTAAAATTGTGGAGAAAGACTGGAGAATGTAATGGAAAAACACAAGCACTGTAGTGCTGAGACTGCAACACTGCAGTGTGAGGAAAATATACAGTTTATAGTTTACCAAGTTAATGCTTATATTTTCTGCCATCCTCTTGCACGTCCGTTTGCAGAAAATCCTATAATTCCTCCTAAACGCGTAACAAATTGAAGAGCGAATCCTATACCCCCTGGGTGAGAGAGAGAGGCACACTGAGAAACGTACTGTGAGCTAATGTGAGTGTGCCTGTGTCAGAATGTGTGTGTGACAGCAGAGGTGAGGATAAGACTGACGAGAGAGTCTCGAGGGAAGGAGGTGGAGGAGAGGGGCAAACAGCAACACATGGCCTGCAGTGTCCAATATGGTTTGATATGATTCTTTTGAGGACTTCTGTATTGTGTTTTGCTGTCAACAAAGTAAATTCAGCCGTGACTCTCACACACATGCTTTACCTGAGGGACATCCATAATGAATAGATAATCAGTCAATTCCTGCACCAGCACCCAGAGACCACACATAACCCACTTCCTCACCGAAATTAATGCCAGCCTGTACTTATTGCCCGTATCTCAAAACTGTGATTAAATAATACAACTTTTAATTAAAACATCCACACCAATGTCACTTATTGTTAATTTCATTTAGCAGACTCTTATCCAGAGCGACATGTTAGTGAGTATGTATTGTATTGATCTGAAATATGGTTCTGTTGGATATCTAATACACATGACCTCTGTTGATCACCCATCACTCGTGTCTCAAAAACCCTCTTGATCTTGAAATGCATGATATACTTATCAATCTATACATGTTGGTAGTATGTTAATCCTAAAGAGCCAATACGGCCAGTCGCACGTGAAAGATGATTTTTCAGTCTTTCACACATACTGTATGTCAAATGGACAGACATTCACATTCACAAATGAAGAGCTGAATAATGGCATTGAACATATTATTGTTTTCCATTTGTAAAGGAAGATCAGCAGATACACCAGTAAAACCATTTTCTAAAAATGTACTGTACACAGAGCATTCTGAATCTGTCAATTGCTTGCATTGGTGTGATTGTGATTGGCCACACTAAAACTTCCGATTGATTCATTATGTGAATCTGTCTTTCATTCGAAAGTGTCACCACTGTGCTAGAGAAATAAAAGCTTTCCACTCATTCTCATTCACTCTCTCTCTCCCCCTCTCTCTTGTCTAATCACATAAATTATCTCTATTTGGAAAATCATTGAAGAGAGACCATGCATTATTGAGCTTGTTGGAAATGATTACAGAGAAAATATAAGACAGTGTCTGTACTACACAGGGAGAGGTCATCCTCTGTGGTGGAGTTAGTCTCTGTGAGGAGTCGTTAGTCAGCAGGCTCTCACCGGCTCTGGTTGAAAAGTCTCTAATGACCCGACAAGAAGCCATCGATCAGGTGCTCAGGGCCATGGTTCATGTACCACAAACATGCACACACACACACACACACACACACACACACACACACATACACACACACACACACACACACACACACACACACACACACACACACACACACACACACACACACACACACACACACACACACACACACACACACACACACACACACACACACACACACACACACACACACACACACAACTGGGAGTGCAGTGAGGAATGCCATTTATCCCCTCTAGACATGATGAAGCCCCTGATTGAACCTCTTCCCTCACATCCAGTTAGATCAATGTTACATCTCTCATTAATTATTCACCTAGCTTTATCTCCCCCTCTGCCGTCCTAAATCACCATCACAGTCCCACTGATGAGCTAGGCCCTCCAATCCACTGCCTCCACCGCCACCTCTTCCCTATCTCTATCAATCCAGCCAGATAGGTAGCATTCTCACCACTACCTTTCTTGCTCTCCCTCCATCATTCTCACCATCACTCCTCTATCTCTTCCTCTCTGTTCAAATCTCTCTCTCTCTCTCTCTCTCTCTCTCTCTATCTCTCTCTCTCTCTGTTTCCCAAATCCACTTTCCCCAACACTTTCTCTCCATAGAGTAATTCAGATGAGTGACATCAGATTTGGCCCATGCACAGTGAGTGTTTTATAGACAAGAGGATAGCTTTCCTGCTTGTCCAATGTTTGTTGTTTAGGGACAGACTTACTTTTCTGAATCTCTCGCCACAGTGAACACACAGGAATTCAAATAAATATTATCTTGCATAGTGCTGATCTACTTATAGTTTTAGGGTCCCTGGCTGCATTTGAATATATTTGCATGATAATGCCGTTTACACATTGTGAGTGTAAGGTTTTGTGTTGTTTGTCCTAATTCCAGTTTGAAGTTGTAAGTTGATCCAGACGCCAGAGGAGGACCGCTGGGGAATCAGGGAGAGGAAGACACTGGCAGGGAAGCCGTGAAAACACACATCAAAGCCTGCATTTTTTCATCTCTTATTCCCATGACACATGTCTACTTACATCCAAGAGTAAGTTTGACTGAGATGTTTGGAGAGAGGGAGGGGGAAGGGGGAGAGGGGGAAATGGTTTTGTCGTGCCGTCTTCATGACTGTCTTGGTATGTTTGGACCCTGATAATTCGTTGATGATGTGGACACCAAGGAACTTAAAACTCTCGACCCGCTCCACTACAACCCTGTTGATGTTTATGGGGGCCTGTAGTCCACGATCAGCTCATTTGTCTTGCTCACATTGAGGGAGACGTTGTTGTCCTGGCACCACACTGCCAGTTCTCTGACCTCCTACCACTTTGTGTTGTCAGCAAACTTAATGATGGTGTTGGAGTCATGTTTGGCCACGCAGTCGTGGGTGAACAGGGAGTACAGGAGGGGACTGAGAATGCACCCCTGACGGGCCCCTGTGTTGAGGATCAGCGTGGCAGACGTGTTGTTGCCTACCCTTACCACCTAGGGGTGGCCCATCAGGAAGTCCTGGATCCAGTTGCAGAGGGAGGTGGTGCCAGAGTCCTTAGCTTAGTGATGAGCTTTGTGGACACTATGGTGTTGAATGCTGAGCTGTAGTCAATGAACAGCATTCTCACAAAGATGTTCCTTTTGTCCAGGTGGGAAAGGGCAGTGTGGAGTGCGATTGAGATTGCGTCATTTGTGGATCTGTTGCGGCAGTTTGCGTATTGGAGTGTGTCTAGGGTGTCCGGGAGGATGCTGTTGATGTGAGCCATGACCAGCCTTTCAAAGCACTTCATGGCTACTGACGTGAGAGCTATGGGGCAGTAATAATTTAGACAGGTTACATTCGCTTCCTTGGGCACAGGGACTATGGTGGTCTGGAATGAAACATGTAGTTATTACAGACTTGGTCAGGGAGAGATTGAAAATGTCAGTGAAGACACTAGACAGTTGGTCCGCGCATGCTTTGAGTACACATCCTGGTAATCTGTCTGTCCCAGCGGCTTTGAGAATGTTGACCTGTTTAAAGGTTTTGTTCACATTGGCTACCGAGAACATCATCACACAGTCATCCAGAGCAGCTGTTGCTCTCGTGCATGCTTCAGTGTTGCTTGCCTTAAAGCGAGCATAAAAGTAATTTAGCTCGTCTGGTAGGCTAGCGTCACCGGGCAGCTCGCGTCTGGGTTTCCCTTTGCAGTCCGTAATAGTTTTCAAGCCCTGCCACATCCGACGTGCATCAGCCGGTGTAGTAGGATTCAATCTTAATCATGTATTGATGCGTTGCTTGTTTGATGGTTCGTCTGAGGGCATAGCGGGATTTCTTAAAAGCGTTGGGATTAGTCTCCTGCTTCTTGCAAGCGGCAGCTCTAGCCTTTAGCTCGATGCGGATGTTGCCTGTAATCCATGGTTCCTGGTTGGGAGATATACGTGTCTGTATCAATTTAGTAAATAGCATTAGATAAGGGAGGTTGTCTTCCCTGATATTCAGGTCATAAATAGTGTATGAATGAACACAGGGCCCACACACAACTCACAGTTTACAACTGTGATGTTCTTGCCCTCTATTTCTCCCTCTCTCTGCTTCTTCCTCTTCCTCCTTCTCTCCATCAACAGTTTTCTGGGAGTGTTCTCTGTGAGCCCTGTGTGCACTGTGCTGTAGCTAAGGTGTGTGGGTGAGGTGGCTGCTCTCCTCGTTTAACAGTCACGTATCTGGAAGGCCGCACTAATTACATATGGGGGTGTTCCACTCCCCCGATGACTCTGTCAAACTGTCACCGCTGCATCAATGATGGCAGCCGCCCCACTGCCACTTTAAAAGGCCCTGAACAGACAGCACATTTTACTGAGGAAACAGGCAGAGAGCAGTGAGGCACATAGAACATGTTTTCAGTTTTACAGCCACAAGAGCCAGATGGCCTGCTGTACCAAATTGAGCAGAGTCTGACCACGAAGCAAGTGTTTGTTCAATGTAGCGGTACATGATGCAATGGAGAGAGTGGGGTGTAAAATGGTGAACAGCTGTTTCTCATAAGATCATTGTCTCCCTTTCACTCATTGAACAGACTTGTGTTATGGCACTTCTGTGTTTGTGTGTGTGGTGCGTGCATGCATGCATTTGTAAGCAGCCTCATGTGTCCCTTGTCTCTTCCAAAAAGATGCTATTTCACATCAGCTAGGGAAAACAGACTCAGTATAAATGGAACTCAATGAGAAGAGGGAATATATATATTAAATGGCAGAGTTTTTCAACATGAGGTCTGGAGAATCTCAGTTCATGAGGCTGATGAATCTTTAATGTGACACATTGCAGTGGCATATTCTGTTTGATCCTTCAAATCATCAGTTTATGGATCAAAGCTCTGGTATGGGCTCTAAAAAAGGAATCCAAAGAAATGTAAACTCAAAAATATTCCATTCAGCAAAATAAAAAAATAATAAGTCAAAGTCAGTTTTGCACATAAGGCTTTGTCAATGCTGAGCAGAACATCTGTACTGCCATTTATCAGTCTATAGTCCTAAGCTACTCAGGCGCAAATATTTAACAAGACTAGAATGTTTCACTTTGCAATGGGTAGAGATGTGCAACAGGGTAAGCACTGAGACAATACACAGTTACAAGAGAGATGCTATTGATATGCCAACGTACTATAAATACTGTTCACATAGTATAATGCTGTGTTTAGGTATGTACACCCACACGTCAAATACAGTTTGGGGGGCATTTCAAATACCCTGGTACAGTGGAATACAATAATAAACAATACGTTGCCGATTAAACTTAATCTGATCTCCAAAAATGAATTGGAAAATGTGAAATATAGTATAGTGGGGTATACAAAGAGCAATGAGAGCATGGCTTGTGGCGAAAGATGCAGAGTCTATAATACATCAAATGAATGCAGTACACTTAGTTATGCACTGTGGCCTTTCATTACAACATTTCGCCTTAAGATACAGCTAAATAAATCAGCATTTGTTTGTTAATATATAATAACTACTAGGAGCTTATCATTTTCATAACAGCATGTTATTATTAATTAAAATATGTTTTAATACCGAAGTTAGCTTAGGGAGGTGTACACTCTGATGAAATGTCAATGCTTAGGGAAAATGCCGTGTTTTTGTTACAGCATTAAGTTAATCAGGCTGTGACAGCAGTATCCCTCTACACCCCAGTGAGCAGGACAGGGCCCACTGGCTCAGTACAGTACAACCATGTACTGCTTCATAAGACATGGAGTTTCATAGAGAGCATTCGATCACTGAAACTGATCTATAACTTTCCAATCAGGGCTCTTGGTCTGGACCTCATAAAGATGATGCACTAGTATTATTGGAATGTCCCTCTCAAACCAGTGCATCCAAACACATACAGTGAAGCAGCACTGTCTCTCCACTTCTCAACCAAGGTTTTCTTTATGGATCATTACTGCAGAACATGGGAGGATGGAGCAACTAAACAGCTTTTGGTGAGGAGTGGGGAAAATATGTGTAGCCATGATATGAACAGAAGTGTTAACGAGAAAGCAAAAGAGAGACTTGAGGATGTCTGGGGAGGGCAAAGATTGTCTTCTGGGAGTTGCCTTCTGTGTGCAGAAAAGATAGAAGTAAGACTGTCTGGAGAGATAGAGAGGAAGAGAGAGAGAGAGATCCTAAAAGTGGACTGCCTGGAGAGATAGAGAGGAAGAGAGAGAGATCCTAAAAGTGGACTGTCTGGAAAGATAGAGAGGAAGAGAGAGATCCTAAAAGTGGACTGTCTGGAGAGATAGAGAGGAAGAGAGAGAGATCCTAAAACTGGGTGGCCTGGAGAGATAGAGAGGAAGAGAGAGAGACATAGGAAGGCCGAACTGTCTGGAGAGAGAGAGGAAGAGAGAGAAATACTAAAACTGGACGGCCTGGAAAGATAGAGAAGATGAGAGCGAGACAGGAAGGCCGAACTGTCTGGAGAGATGGAGAGGAAGAGAGAGACATGGTAAGACTAGACTGTCTGGAGAGGAAGAGAGAGAGAGACATGGTAAGACTGGACTGTCTGGAGAGATGAAGATGAAGAGAGAGAGACATAGGGAGACCGGACTGTCTGTAGAGATGGAGAGGAGGAGATACATTGGAGGGTACGAGCGTCAGACAGTGATTGTGCTGTGAAGGCATTCTTCGGTCACTCACTCTCCACAGAGTTATTGCTCATGACATTTAATTGCGAGCGAAGCGCTCTACTTCATATGTTATATCCTGGGGCATGTAATCGGGCTCTGATGAGAGGGAGAGAACATTTGTTTGTATGTCATATCCTGCAGCATGGCATGATTCCTCAAAAAAGGGAGAGACCACACACTAACCTCTATATTTCAGTTTGTCGGTTCCTCTTCTACATCCTGCAAAATAGGCTATTTAACATTTTTGGAATCAAAAGTAAGATTCAATAAAATAATAAAAAATGGTTTCGGTTTTTCAAACAAGTTTAAGGACATGGAAATATGTGTTGCCTACAGTCAATGACACTATCTACTAGTGATGTGCAAATTTTTTAACTGAGTCGAGATCCATGATTCGTTTTTCCGAGCGACTTGTTTCATTTTAGTCATTCATTTGACCTGCTAGAGGCTGGCCACAATGAGTCCTACCTACAGCAGGATTAATACACGCTCCTCTGGTTTAGCGGCACCAGAGACGTGCCCCGACCACCAACTAACTATCTTTCACATGCACACAGGGAATTAGATACATACATGTTTGATTGTATGGTGCAAGAATGAATGTGAATGAATGAACTAATTATTGAATGTTGTGATGGATACAGCTTTGTAGAACCAAAACAAAAACACACAGCCTCTGTTCAACAAACTCAACTTTTTCAGGGGGTGCCGTTCGCGAACGACACTGTGCTTATCACCCTCACGGCAGTTAAGCAATGCATTCCGCCAAGAGTCATTCTCAATTTAGTCCGGTTGGGCCACAACATACACAGCTAGACTTTGTTAAAATTTATCAACAAATAATCGTATTTGCAGTGGTGGAAAAAGTACCCAAATATCATACTTGAGTAAAAGTAAAGATACCTTAAAATAAAATTATTAAAGTAAAAGTGATCCAGTAAAATACTACTTGAGCAAATGTCCAAAAGTATTTGAGTTTAAATATACTTAAGTATCAAAAGGAAATGTAATTCTAAAATATACTTAAATATCAAAAGTAAAAGAAAACGTATGAATCATTTCAAATTCCTTAAATTAAGAAAACCAGATGGCACAATTTAAATATATATATTTTTACAGTTAGCCAGGGGCACACCAACAGTCAGACATCAATTACAAACAAAGCATTTGTGTTTAGTGAGTCTGTCAAATCATAGGCAGTAGAGATGCCAGGGATGTTCTCTTGATAAGTGCATGAATTGGACCATTTTCCTGCCCTGCTAGTACTTTTGGGTGTCAGGGAAAATGTATGGAGTAAAACGTACATTACTTTCTTTAGGAATGTAGTGAAGTAAAAGTAAAAGTTGTCTAAAATATAAATAGTAATGTAAAGTACAGATCCCCAAAAAACGATTTAAGTAGTACTTCAAAGTACACCACTGCTTATTTGTACGCCTAGCAATCAACAAATGTACATTGTTTAAAGCATGTGTTTACAAGTCTCAGTCACAAATGACAGCTTCAATAAGCCCCTTATGGTGAAAGACATGCGAACGAGAGGCTTGTCGAATTATGACTCATTCGAGTTTTCAATTCATTGTTCGCAGGTAAGGGATCCTGCGTGCCCTGGCCATTGATGATTCAAATTAATTAAATTAGTCAAAATATGTATTTTTGGGACCGAACTATCATCTTCACACTAATAAGCTATTGGCTTTCTTCAATAACGATCTCATGAAACAAATTATCATAGGCTGACCCACATACTCCAAAACAAGCAGGACAAAATGCCACGTTTTGCAAACTGTTTTACTGTGAAGGAATAATCATATTTCCTCCAGTGTTAGGATATTCATGGGTCCCCTCTCAGGATGTACTCTACTACAGGGTAGAGGATTACAATCCCAACCCAGCTACCATCTGCAAAATTGTGCTACATTTCTTAACATTACATTATTGGCCTTGTGAATAGGCTGTTAACTGGCTGGTGTGCTGAGCCTGGCCTGGGGTGGAGATAGCCGGAGAATGTCTCTCTTTGACTGGGAAGAACCGAGTGGCCGCTGGTGGTGGTACATTTGTGTCACACATAAAGTTGATTGTTGTGGTTGCATTTTTATTCTTTAATTTATGTTGTGCGTCTGTGTGCTCGTACGTGTGCATGCATGCGTGTGTGTTTGGTAGTACTCAGGGATTGAGTGGGCAGTGTGAGTCAGCTCCACCCGCCCTGCAGAGTAACTTTATTAAACACCAACATATTCACTGACTTATTGGCTTCTTAATCTTTCCCTGATATAAAGCTGAATTCTGCACATTCTGCATGAAGCCTCTGAGAATCCCCCCTCAAAGTCACCAAATTCCTGCACATTACTCATTTTTTTTCTCAATTCATCCTTCTCTGAAATTCCTTTTCTATATTATTAAAACGTAACTTTCCTTGACTCCCACCTCCCACTTGTTATGCCCCCCATTTTTAAATGAATGTGTCACACACCCCTCCTCACCTATCCATCCCCATCCAACACCATCTCCCCAGTGAGTGTGTTTATTTATTTATCTTTGCACCATATTCATCTGGCTCTCTTTATTTTGCAGTAATAAAAAATTAAAACTGTTGATTCCCAAATCATAGTGTTAATGTAAAATGTATTCATAATTAATCGGTTAATGATTCGTTTTTTCTCTCCGAAGGTATATTTTCCTTCTCAATCATTAGTGATGGAGGATGATGGCAGTGAACAGACATGTCTCTGGTGTGGATGATCTCATAGTCAAAAGGTCTCATGTTCATCACATGCACTCTCAAATCCAGGTTGAACCCAACAGTGTGTCTCTCTGTTGTACAGTACATCTTCGAAGGGGTGTGAGATGCTGGCGCCACATAGACAGGACTCTACTTGAAGGATACTGATATCATACCAATGCTCCTCTGTTTCACACTTTGTCAATTAGTTATATTTTAATCACCTCCACCTTCAGCCAGGAGAGATTGACATGCATAATATTAATATTAGCTCTCTGTGTACATCCAAGGGCCAGCCGTGTTGCCCTGTTCTGAGCCAATTGCAATTGCAAAAGTCCTTTTGTGTGGCACCTCACCACACGACTGAACAGTAGTCAAGGTGCGACAAAACTAGGGTCTGTAGGACCTGCCTTGTTGATAATGTTGTTAAGAAGGCAGAGCATCACTTTATTATTGACAGACTTCTCCCTGTCTTAGCTACTACTGCATCAATATGTTTTGACCATGACAGTTTACAATCTAGGGTAACTCCAAGCAGTTTAGTCATCTCAACTTGCTCAATTTCCACATTACTTATTACAAGATTTATTTGAGATTTAGAGTTTAGTGAGTGTTTTGATCCACATTCAATGTTTTTAGTTTTATAAATATTTAGGACTAACTTATTCCTTGACACCCACTCTGAAACTAACTGCATCTACCCTGGGGAATTCCTGATTCTAACTGGATCATATTTTAGAGTCTTCCGTTAAAGAACACACTCTGTGTTCTGATAGACAAGTAACTCTTTATCCACATTATAGCAGGGGTTGTAAAGCCATAACATATAGGTTTTTCCAGCAGCAGACTATGATCGATAATGTCAAAAGCTGCACTGAAGTCAAACAAGACAGCCCCCACAATCATTTTATCATCAATTTCTCTCAGCCAATCATCAGTCATTTGTGTAAGTGCTGTGCTTGTTGAGTGTCCATCCCTATAACCATGCTGAAATTCAAATCTCTGATACTGTATGTGTCCATGAAAAGACAAGACTGTGAGGGAAGGGATTCAGAGAGAGGGAGAGAGAGAGAGAGAGAGAGAGAGAGAGGGAGCGAGAGAGAGAGAGAGAGAGAGAGAGAGAGAGAGAGAGAGAGAGAGAGAGAGAGAGAGAGAGAGGTGTGGTTCTATTTCATAATGGGCAGTTTTAAATTAAAGAGACACATTTTTCTCTGTCATTTTAAGACCTGGTCATTTCCATGTATAAGGACCCATGAACACCAACTTGTGATGGTCATAGCATGTCAGATTGGGTGTAAAAAAAACAGTTATTGACTAAGTCATTGAAACGAGATACTAATTAGTTCCAATGAGATAACTCCAAGTCTACTTTTTATTTTGTTTGGGTTCAGGTCATCCATAGTTAACCATTTTGGTTAACACTTATTTTCCACCATATTTAGCAAATAAATTCATAAAAAATCCTACAATGTGATTTTCTGGATTTTATTTTATCATGTTGTCTGTCATAGTGTGAAGTGTACCTATGATGAAAATTACAGGCCTCTCTCATCTTTTTAAGTGGGAGAACTTGCACAATTGGTGGCTGACTAAATACTTTTTTGCCCCACTGTACCTTTCATGCCCTGCCTCCAGTCCACTTACCGATATCTGAGCAAGAGAGCCTCATCGAAATTCTGTGAAAATTGAATCCGAAGCCACTGCCAGATTTCTGGATTGGGCTGTGCTCAGAGTATCCTGCCTTGGCAAATCACACTGTTAAGACACTGATGCCCTTTATAACCACGTACCTAAGTGAGAGTGGATTCTAGGCCCTAACTAGCATGAAAACTAAATACAGGCACAGATCGTGTGTGGGTGATTTAAGGCAATACAACCCAATACAACTCAACATTGCAGAGTTATGTACATCCTTTCAAGCACACCCTTCTCATTAACCTGTGGTGAGTTATTCACCATTTTCGATTAATAAATAAAGTTGTATATGTAAGATGGCTAAATAAAGAGCAAAATGATTAATTATTATTAAATTATTATTTGTGCCCTGGTCCTATAAGAGCTCTTTGTCACTTCCCACGATCCGGGTTGTGACAAGAACTCACACTCATTCTTATGTTTAATAAATGTATTGTATAGTGTGTGTGTGTGGCAGGCTTACAATGATGGCAGAAAACAACATTTGAGAGTACGCTGACCCTGGTGCTAGAGGGGGTAAGGAGCTGTAGGTTGAATGTTTGAAGGGGTACGGGACTATAAAAAGTTTGGGAACCACTGCTGTAGAGGAATCCTGATATCTCCAGGAGTGATTAGTATAATTTTTTGTCTTCATCTGTTGTCTAGTACTGTCTTTTTGCTAGCTATGGCCATCTACTTTAAATGCTGCCTGTCTTCACTTTAGCCTACTTGGTGCTGAACTACTGACTGCTCATAAATTGCAGACGATTGTTGACACGTCAACGAGGATTAAGGGGCAAGGAAATGTGTAACTTGTTTTGGTAATCAGTGTCTGTATTGGAGGGGGAGTGGTTTCTCTCCTCCTCAGCAATCAGCAATTAGTACAGGGAGGTGTGCTCTTCACCTCTGCTAGGCAATTAGCAATTAGTGTTAGTACTTCAGTTTCCATTGGTCTTCCCAGCGGCAGCTGTAAGCAGCGGTCTGGCTGGCAAAACCTAGAGTGTTCTGTGGAGTTGTCTGAGGAAGGAAAGACACACCACTCCCTTACTTTAATATCTTACCTAGTTATTTTCTGGTTTTGTTATTTGTTATTATTTTGTTATTTTTTTGCTTTAGCAACCATGTGTGTGTTTTCTTTACCTGTTCACTCCTCTCCCTGTAGGCTTTACAGACGCTCCCCATCCCTTTGCTGCAACCATTCTAATGTAGTGTACCTGTGCGCACGCACAACCCATGTGGAATTCTGGGTCTCAAGCATGCAGAGTTTGGGCTTCCCGAGTGGTGCAGCGGTCTAAGGCAGTGCTGAGGCGCCACTACAGCCTCGGGTTTAGCCGTGACCGGGAGCCCCACAGGGTGGTGCACAATTGGCCCTGCAGCGTCCGGGTTAGGGGAGGGTTTGGCCGGGAGGGGGATTTCCTTGGCTCATCATGCTCTAGCGACTCCTTGTGGTGGGCCGGGCGCCTGCAAGCTGACTCTATCGTCAGTTGAACGGTGTTTCCTCCTACACATTGGTACGGCTGGATTCTGGGTTAAACGAGCAGTGTGGTTTGGCTGTTCATGCTTCAGAGTTTTATGTTTGGAAATATAACGTTCCCAAAGTAAACGGCCTATTTCTCAGGACCAGATGCTTGAATATTTTGCCAGTTCTTGCTTTGAGATATTACTCCACTCTTCTACCAAGGCACCTGCAAGTTCCCAGACATTTCTGGGGGGAAATGGCCCTAGCCCTCACCCTCCAACCCAACAGGTCCCAGACGTGCTCAATGGGATTGAGATCCAGGCTCTTCTCTGGCCATGGCAGAACACTGACATTCCTGTCTTACAGGAAATCACGCACAGAACGAGCAGTATGGCTGGTGGCATTGTCATGCTGGAGGGTCATGTTAGGATGAGCCAGCAGGAAGGGTACCACATGAGGGAGGAGGATGTCTTTGCTGTTATGCACAGCGTTGAGATTGCCTGCAATGACCCTCCAGCATGCAATGAAGTTCAGTCCGATGATGCTGTGACACACCGCCCCAGACCATGACGGACCCTCCACCTCCAAATCGATACCGCTCCAGAGTACAGGCCTCGCTGTAATGCTCATTCCTTCGATGATAAACGCAAATCCGACCATCACCCCTGGTGAGACAAAACCACGACTCATCAGTGAAGAGCACAATTTTGCCAGTCCTGTCTGGTCCAGCGACGGTGGGTTTGTGCCCATAGGCGACGTTGTTGCCGGTGATGTCTGGTGAGGATCTGCCTTACAACAGGCCTACAAGCTCTCAGTCCAGCCTCTCTCAGCCTATTGCAGACAGTCTGAACACTGACGGAGGGATTGTGCTTTCCTGGTGTAACTTGGGTAGTTGTTGTTGCCATCCTGTACCTGTCCCGCAGGTGTGATGTTCGGATGTACCGATCCTGTGCAGGTGTTCTTACACATGGTCTGCCACAGTGAGGATGATCATCTGTCCGTCCTGTCTCCGTGTAGTGCTGCATTATGCGTCTCACAGTACGGACATTGCAATTTATTGCCCTGGCCACATCTGCAGTCCTCAAGCCTCCTTGCAGCATGCTTAAGGCATGTTCACGCGGATCAGCAGGGAACCTGGGTATCTTTATTTTGGATATTTTCAGAGTCAGTAGAAATGCCTCTATAGTGTCCGGAGTTTTCATAACTGTCACGTTCTGACCTCTATTTCTGTTGTTTTGTATTTATTTAGTATGGTCAGGGCGTGAGTTGGGTGGGCAGTCTATGTTTGTTTTTCTATGTTTTGGGGCATTTCTATGTTTTCGGCCTAGTATGGTTCTCAATCAGAGGCAGTTGTCATTAGTTGTCTCTGATTGAGAATCATACTTAGGTAGCCTGGGTTTCACTGTGTGTTTTGTGGGTGATTGTTCCTGTCACTGTGTTTGTTGTCACAGGATAGGACTGTTTTGCGTTTTCACATTTCTTGTTTTTGTTAGTTTGTTCATGTGTAGTGATTTATTAAAACATGAATAACCACCACGCTGCGCTTTGGTCCGCTTCTCTTCCTCCTACAGACGAACGCCCTTACAGAATCACCCACCCACCAAGGACCAAGCGGCGTGGTAAACAGAGGCTGCAGCAACAGCAGCAGCAGGAGAAGCGACTGGTGCAGCAGGAGCAACAGCAGCAGCAGCAAAGGCAGCAGCAGGAGGAGCAACAGCAGCAGCAGCAGAAGCAGCAGTGGGAGAGGCTGCACTACTTGGAGAGATGGACTTGGGAGGAGATTCTAGACGGGAAAGGACCCTGGGCAGAGCCAGGAGAATATTGCCGCCCCAAGGCCGAGCTGGAGGCAGCAAAAGCAGAGAGGCGGCATTATGAGGAACTAGCACGGCAGAGCGGATGGAGGCCCGAGAGTCAGCCCCAAAAATTTCTTGGGGGGGGGCACAGGGGGAGTGTGGCAGAGTCAGGAGTCAGACCTGAGCCAACTCCCCCCGTTTATCGTGAGGAGCCAAGGAGGAGCTCAGAACCAGAGCTGGTGTTGGAGGTGAGCGAAGCAGAGACTGTGAAGGAGTTAATGGGGAAATTGGAGGAGAGTGATATGAGGGACTTGCTGGTTTGGTGCATGAGGCACGACATTCGCCCGACGGAGCGTGTCAGGGATTTAATGGCACCGGGGTCAGCTCTCCATACGCATCCTGAGGTACGAGCGAGGGGTCTGGTGAAGACTGTGCCAGCCTCACGCACCAGGCCTCCTGTGCATCTCCCTAGCCTTGCACGTCCTGTGCCATCTCAGCACTACAATGCTCCTAGCAGTGCTAACTGTGGCGGGCGTGGTGCTGGTCAGGCACCGTGTTATGCAGTTGTGCGCACGGTGTCCCCAGTACGCGTGCTTAGCCCGGTGCGCTACATCCCAGCTCCCCACATCTGCCGGGCTAGGGTGAAGATCCAGCCAGGGCGGTTGGTGCCAGCCCTGCTCTCAAGATCTCCAGTACGCCTTCACGGCCCGGTCTATCCGTCACCACCTCCACGCACCAGCCCTCCGGTGGCAGCTCCCCGTACCAGGCTGTCTCTCCGGCCCATCCTTGCAGGGGCTCTCTCCTCTCCAGCGCTGCCGGAGTCTCCCGCCTCTCCGGCGCTACCAGAGCCTTCCTCCTCTCCAGCGCTGCCGGAGTCTCCCGCCTCTCCGGCGCTTCCAGAGCCTTCCTCCTCTCCAGCGCCGCCAGTGCCGCTCGTCAGCCCAGCGCCGCCAGTGCCGCCCGTCTGCCCAGCGCCGCCCGTCTGCCCAGCGCCGCCCGTCTGCCCAGCGCCGCCAGCGCCGCCCGTCTGCCCAGCGCCGCCAGCGCCGCCCGTCTGCCCAGCGCCGCCAGCGCTGCCCGTCTGCCCAGCGCCGCCAGTGCTGCCCGTCTGCCCAGCGCCGCCAGTGCTGCCCGTCTGCCCAGCGCCGCCAGTGCTGCCCGTCTGCCCAGCGCCGCCAGTGCTGCCCGTCTGCCAGGAGCCGCCAGTGCCGCCCGTCTGCCAGGAGCCGCCAGTGCCGCCCGTCAGCCAGGGGCCGCCAGTGCCGCCCGTCAGCCAGGGGCCGCCAGTGCCGCCCGTCAGCCAGGGGCCGCCAGTGCCGCCCGTCAGCCAGGGGCCGTCAGTGCCGCCAGTCAGCCAGGGGCCGCCAGTCAGCCAGGGGCCGCCAGTGCCGCCAGTCAGCCAGGGGCCGCCAGTGCCGCCAGTCAGCCAGGGGCCGCCAGTGCCGCCAGTCAGCCAGGGGCCGCCAGTGCCGCCAGTAAGCCAGGGGCCGCCAGTAAGCCAGGGGCCGCCAGTGCCGCCAGTCAGCCAGGGGCCGCCAGTAAGCCAGGGGCCGCCAGTGCCGTCAGTCAGCCAGGGGCCGCCCGAGCAGCTGCCCCTCTGTCCAGAGCAGCTGTCGCCCCTCTGTCCCAAGCTGCTGCCGCCCCTCTGTCCAGAGCAGCTGTCGCCCCTCTGTCCCAAGCTGCTGCCGCCCCTCTGTCCCGAGCAGCTGTCCCTCTGTCCCGAGCAGCTGTCCCTCTGTCCCGAGCAGCTGCCCCTCTGTCCCGAGCAGCTGCCCCTCTGTCCCGAGCAGCTGCCGCCCCTCTGTCCCGAGCAGCTATCGCCCCTCTGTCCCGAGCAGCTATCGCCCCTCTGTCCCGAGCTGCTATCGCCCCTCTGTCCCGAGCAGCTGCCCCTCTGTCCCGAGCAGTTGTCCCTCTGTCCCGAGCAGCTGCTTCACCTCTGTCCCGAGCTGCCCCTCTGTCCCGAGCAGCCCCTCTGTCCAGTGGGGTCATTGAGAGGGGTGGCCATGGTGAGTAAGCCAGGGAGGCGGACAATAAGGCGGACTAAGACAATGGTGAAGTGGGGTCCGCGTCCCGCGCCAGAGCCGCCACCGCGGACAGACGCCCACCCAGACCCTCCCCTATAGGTCAAGGTTTTGCGGCCGGAGTCCGCACCTTTGGGGGGGGGGTACTGTCACGTTCTGACCTCTATTTCTGTTGTTTTGTATTTATTTAGTATGGTCAGGGCGTGAGTTGGGTGGGCAGTCTGTTTGTTTTTCTATGTTTTGGGGCATTTCTATGTTTTCGGCCTAGTATGGTTCTCAATCAGAGGCAGGTGTCATTAGTTGTCTCTGATTGAGAATCATACTTAGGTAGCCTGGGTTTCACTGTGTGTTTTGTGGGTGATTGTTCCTGTCACTGTGTTTGTTGTCACAGGATAGGACTGTTTTGCGTTTTCACATTTCTTGTTTTTGTTAGTTTGTTCATGTGTAGTGATTTATTAAAACATGAATAACCACCACGCTGCGCTTTGGTCCGCTTCTCTTCCTCCTACAGACGAACGCCCTTACAATAACTGTGACCTTAATTGCCTACCGTCTGTAAACTGTTAGTGTCTTAATGACCGTTCCACTGGCGCATGCTCATTAATTATGGTTAATTGAACAAGCATGAGAAACAGTGTTTAAACCCTTTACAATGAAGATCTGTGAGGTTATTTGGATTTTTATGAATTATCTTTCAAAGACAGGGTCCTGAAAAAGGGACGTTTCTTTTTTACTGAGTTTAGCTGCTCTCTCCTCATCTGACTAAGTTCTCTCATTGCCCAAGAGCATCTGGTAAGCGAGGTGGTGGCACAGGGCTACTCATTTCTTCTAAATGGAGATTTCTCTCCCTCTCTCACCTGTCCATCTCATGTCATCTCATGATTCAAATGCTATGCTTTTACTGTCACTTATTTGATGACTTCTCCTGAAGTCTGCCTTCAAATAATTTCTTTCCAACTCTTTATTTATCACCGTTGCCACTCTTGACCTCACACTTTCCCAATCCCCTCCAACTCACAAGGCAGGCACTGTACTTCACCTTATCTTTACTAGATGCTATTTGCCTACCAATTTCACCACAACCCCCTTCCATCCAGGGGCCTCATTAATAAACATTGCATAGGCACAAAATAAGTTGTACACCACTTTCTAAGCAAACTTTGGGAATTATAAAAAACAAACCTGACAGGAGAATGTGCGGTCCTCCACGGACACTTTGACCCATACGTACGCACATAAATTGGAGAAATGAGAAACTGCGACTACGATGACAGAAGGATGAAACGCTTTGAAATTGATACCATTGTGTGAAATAAATTGAAATATTACCTCTCATGTATTATATATGAAGAGTGCACACAAAAAAAACAACCAAAAAACATGATTTAGGATAATAAATGTCACGGTCGTCAGAAAGAGGAGACCAAGGCGCAGCGTGGTGAGAAAACATAACTCTTTAATAAAGAGAGAACACTGAACAGAACTAAACAAAATGTGAAGCAATATGGCTAGTGCAGAACAGGCAACTAAACATAGAATAACAACCCACAAAATAACCAAGGAATACGGCTACCTAAATATGGTTCCCAATCAGAGACAACGAATAAACAGCTGCCTCTGATTGAGAACCAATCTAGGCAACCATAGACATATAAACACCTGACCAGAAAACCCCATAAACATACAACAACCCCTAGACAATACAAAAACTACACAAACCACCCTTGTCACACCCTGACGTAACCAAATAATAAAGAAAACAAAGATAACTAAGGTCAGGGCGTGACAATAAATACAAACAGAGATATCTGTTTTTGCAAAATAACCCCTCAAATATGTTGTACAGTTGAATCGGGAATCATATTTAATTGGATCTGTAATTATTAAAGAATACTTGCATGTTATGAAATGTATTCACATAAATAATAAAGGTGAACAGTAGGACAAATTACATTTAAACTGATGCCATTTTCGATGCCTCAGTTGTGGCAGAAAGGAGTGCACAGTTTCATATATCGTTATCACGTTTGTTGTGCAGAACTGTCAATGTGATAATGGCTCTGTCATTGTCAGTTACAATCAGGGTAATTACCACACCTGAAGGTGTTACGCAATTGGGTAGCTTTGACAATCAAATGGTTGGGTATAACAAGGCATACAATTACAATGCGTAATGACTTTGGCACTGTTGGAAGATTTGGGGAATGGAAGAATTCGGAGAGAGCGAATTTTCTGAGATTTCCTGGCCAATGATGATGAGTGGCTTATTAGCTGGTTCCGATTACCAAGAGCTGTTCCCTTGGATCTCTGTGCTGTAGTGGGCCTAGCTTTACTACGAAGCACCCGCAGAAACCAAGCCATGCCTGCCTCACTTAAACTCCTTGGTAACCTCGTTAATAGCGTCAATGGTGTCTCCATGCGTTTGTGTGACTGCATCTGTGAGGACACGGCCACTGGAGGGTTGTGAAGCATGAGGTGCAGTGGAGACACTGGGGCTGGGCGCACTCAGCTCCTGCTCAGCTGCAGCACCACCGACCCTGCTGGAACACAGCTCCTGCTCAGCTGCAGCACCATCGACCCAGCTGGAACACTCAGCTCCTGCTCAGCTGCAGCACCACCGACCCTGCTGGAACACTCAGCTCCTGCTCAACTGCAGCACCACTGACACGCAGTGACTTTAAACAATAGAAAATGTCACAAATGTTTGTGTAAATAAATGTTTAAACACAACTTGAATGCATTTGGTTTACTCTTTTCAAACGAGGGAATACTAATTACATACCTGGATCATCTGGTGCATCTTGCATGTCTGTGTCCCCCTCCACCTCCGTCACTACTCCACTCAGGAGGGATTCCCCTATAATACCGGCAAGTCGCTCATCAAGGGGGTTGTGCTCCAGTGTTCCCTTACCCCCACTCGTGGCACAAACACTTTGTCTGTGTAAGGCTATGCTCCTTTTGGCCTTTTTTGTCAGACCACATCTTTTCTATTTCTGAGAGGGCCTGAACTCAGCCAGCAGCATTCACAGCGTCCGCCACATGCTGCCACTCTAACGCCTTCTTGGCATTTGTAACACCCACACTGTGTCCACCAAACAATATATTTTTTCTTGCTTTAACATCCCATCAAGAACTTCCATTTCACACTGGGAGAAATGTCTTTTTTTGGCCTTTCTGTCGGGATTGTTATCATCCAGTCAGTATGGATGATTATTAATTAGGGGCGTTTGACGGACTATCTATAGGCAACTATGGGCGTTAAAAGGGTGGGACAAGAAGCTTGCTCACGTGCACCAAATTTCGAGTGTGATTGTGATTTATAAAGGGAAACCGGCGTGGGATGTGCGTGCGCACTGTGTTATAAATCAGAATGTTTTTGTGTGTAAGCACTTTCTGTTTTGTCCGTACGCCACCTTTTGACATGAATCCTCCACACAGTTTTATAAATGAGACTACTTTTTTCCCTTTCCTCCAACCCTAGTCACTCTCTCTCTCCTCTTCTGTCCTATCATCTTTTCCTTCTGCTAAATCCTTCTCCCTCTTGTCCCTGCCTCTTCGATGCTACTCTCCTCCCTTTCTGCATCCTAGGACTTGCACTGTCCCCTTTCCTCCCGGCTGGCTCGGCCCTCCCCTCCTGCTCCTTGGCTAAGTGACTCATTGCGAGCTTACAGATCTGTGGGCAGCTGAGCAAAAATTTGGGAAAACTAAACTTCCCGGAAGACCTATGATCCATTCACTACCTCCTCTCTATTTTATCTTCTCGCGTATAGGATGCTAAAGCCACTAAATTTCACCATAATCTCAAACTAGTAAGGTCTGGCCACCCGACAACCTGCCCACTCGACGCCATGCCCTCCTCAACCCCATTCCCAGACCATGTATGGAGACCTCCTATTCCTCACATCCCTCATCAATCATCTCTGACCACAGGCTGCGTCCCCTCTGACTTCAAATTACCCGAGTCGCTCCCCTCCTCAAGAAACCAACACTCAACTCATCTGACGTCAAAAACTTTAGACCTGTATCCCTTTCTTTTCTTTCCAAAACACATGAGTGTGCCATCTCTGACTATCTCTCTCAGAACGATCTTCTTGACCCTAACCAATCAGGCTTCAAGATGGGTCACTCAACCGAGACGGCTCTTCTCTGTGTCACAGAGGCTTTCCGCACTGCCAAAAGTGACTCTCTCCTCTGTTCTCAGCCTCCTAGATCTATCCGCTGCCTTTGACAAAGTGAACCATCAGATCCTCCTTTCCGCCCTCTCAGGGCTGGGCGTCTCAGGCTCTGCACACTCTTGGATTGCATCCTACCTAGCAGGCTGCTCCTACCAGGTGATGTGGAGAGGATCTGTGTCTGCATCATGTACTCTCACTACAGGCCTCGGTTCCAGGCCCTCTCCTCTTCTCCCTATAGACCAAGTCACTCGACTCCATCATATCCTCACATGGTCTCTCCTACAGTATCATTGCTATGCGGATGACACTCAATTACTCTTCTTCTTACCCCCTTCTGACACCCAGGTGGCAACATGCATCTCTGCGTGCCTGGCAGATATATCAGCTTGGATGTCAGGCCTCCACCTCAAACTCAACCTCGACAAGACAGAGCTGCTCTTCCTCCCGGGTAAGGCCTACCTGCTCAAAGACCTCTCCATCATGGTTGACAACTCCACAGTGTCGCCCCCCCCAGAATGCAAAGAACCTTGGCGTGACCATGGACAACACCATGTCTTTCTATGCAAATGTCAAAGCAGTGATTCGCCACAGCCGGCTTGGTTTTCAACCTTCCCAAGTTCTCCCATGTCACCTCGCTCCTCCGCACACTCCATTGGCTTCCAGCCGAAGCTCACGTTCAGCAAGAGGAACTGCTCCTACTTCCGGCGCCGACAGAGATGGCCGCCTCATTTCACGTTCCTAGGAAACTATGCAGTATTTAGTTTTTCCGCATGTTATTTCTTACATTGGTACTCCAGGAGCAGCAAAAGGAACTGCTCCTCCATACCTTCAAGCTATGTTCAAACCCTACACCTCAACCCAAGCACTCTATTCTTACCCTTCTGGTTTCTTGGCCCTCCTACTTTATTGAGTAAAAGTGTACTTACTATGCCTGTGATATGTGGTTGTCCCACCTAGCTATCTTAAGATGAATGCACTAACTGTAAATCCACCTCACTTACTGTAGTTCAATAACCAAAATAGATGTTTTCAAACTCAATGTGTCATGTCATAGTTGACACCCCATTCTTTCTGCAGACATCGTTGAATCTTAATTTGGTGCAGATATTAAATTTTTTTTTGTCAAAAGTGGATAAATAAAAATCTGATTTTACCAAAATTATTTCACCAAACTTTGCATCTGCACAGTTCTTTCAGTAAATGTGTTTTGTAAATCTTTAAGTGTAAATTGTTCAAATAAGTCCTTGTGCATAGAATTGTATGGCTTGTTAAACTTGTTAAACTGATATTAATGGTTTTTGTTTGTCATACATTTGAATTGGAATTGCCCATCTGAAGCCCTGGCAGAATGGGTTACTATTGTAGCAGCAGTGCTTTATTTGTTCCATAAATGGACAGCTATTGTCAGTTATTGTTAGACACAACAGGCTATTGTTGGGCATGTCCTTGGCCAATCAGAGCACTTAGTTTGACACTATCACACAGGGATCATCAACTAAATTCAGCAGCAGGCAGATTTTTTTGTTGAGCCGATGGTCGGGGGCCCGAACATAACTACAAATAATGTGTAGACTGCAAATTGACCGCAAAAAGCCCAAACAGATATGACTAAAACATAATCATTTCAAACCTTGCTTACATTTGTATATGATAATGTCTCTCTCATATTTCTTAAGTTAAAATCACTTCGTGCTCATTTCCTGGTGTTTTTACAGTCTTTTATGTCCAATAATGAACCACTCACAGGCCAAATTCAGCCCACGGGCCGCCAGTTGCGGAACCCTGCTATAACACATAATCCATACTCTACTCACCCTCCCTCCATTATATTATGTGTTGAGAAGTAGTCTGTTGGATGGACAGTCTTTTTCTCTTTACCAGAGATGCCTGATTAATTCAAACACCGGAACATTATTTCAGTGTATCTTGTTGGTCCTCCCTGGTGGACTGGCTAATTGTGTATAACTTGGCTGCTGCTGATTCAGGTCAACCCTGATTTTGTTTCCCTCTCTTCCAGGCTTTATCTCTGGCCTGACTAGCCTGGGAGAATATGGACTACAAATCACAGATCATGGCTCCTCCATTCGAGAGTGGAATGGATGCAACAGGCTGTTGCATATCATGTATGTATATCAGGTGAAGCGCATTCACTTTCTGACTCTATATTATGAGATTAATTAGATGTACACACACATGCGCATGCTTGCACGCACACAAAGTTCTCCATTATTCATTGTCCTTCACGGTGTTTGTGACACGTTCATGGTGATGCGAATGTTTGGATCCTGAATGGCGCAGCGGTCTAAGGCACTGCATTGCAGTGAATGAGGTGTCACTACAGACCTGGGTTCGATCCTGGGCTGTATCACAACCGGCCTTGATCGGGAGTCCCATAGGGAGACGTACAACTGGCCCAGTGTTGTTCAGGTTAGGGGAGTGTTTGGCCGGGGTAGGCTATCATTGTAAATAAGAATTTGTTCTTAACTGACTTGCCCAGTTAAATAAAGGTAAATTAAATAAATAAAATGTGCATGCAGAATTTTTATGAACAAGTGTATACAGTGCAGTCGGAAAGTATTCAGACCCTTTGAGTTTTTCCACGTTTTGTTACGTTACAGCCATATTCTAAAATTGATGACATTTCCCTCATCAATCCTCACAATACCCCATAATGACAAAGCAAAAAATACTATGTATGCACTCTGCGCCAAAATAAGACCAAATTTGGTTGGTTCGGATCGGACAAAATCGGGACCAATCATAGATGTCTATGTTTCACAATTTTGGACATCAAAGAACAGCACAGTAGAGCTCAGTAGAGTGCAGTACAGTAAAGTAGAGTTCAATACATTATAGTCTACGCAACTCTAGGTTGTGGACATTTTACATTTTAGTCAATTAGAAGACCCTATGCTATGAGACTCGAAATTGAGCTCAGGTGCATCCTGTTTCCATTGATCATCATTGAGATGTTTCTACAATATGATCGTAGTACACCTGTGGTATATGCAATTGATTTGACATGATTTGGAAAAGCACATGCCTGTCTATATTAGGTCACACAGTTGATAGTGCATTTCAGAGAAAAAACTAAGCCATAAGGTTAAAGGAATTGTCCGTTGTGCGCCGAGACAGGTTTGTGTTGAGGCACAGATCTGGGGAAGGGTACTAAAAAATTCTGCAGCATTGAACATCCCCAAGAACACAGTGGCCTCCATCATTCTTAAATGGAAGAAGTTTGAAACCACCAAGACTCTTCCTAGAGCTGGCCGCCCGGCCAAACTGAGCAATTGGGGGAGAAGGGTCTTAGTCAGGGAGGTGACCAAGAACCCGATAATCACTCTGACAGAGCTCTAGAGTTCCTTTGTGGAGATGGGAGAACCTTCCAGAAGGAAAATCATCTTTGCAGCGCTCCACCAATCAGGCCTTTATGCTAGAGTGGTCAGACGGAAGCCACTCCTTACTAAAAGGCACATGACAGCCCCCTTGGAGTTTGCCAAAAGGTACCTAATGATTCTCAGACCATGAGAAACAAGATTCTCTGTTCTGAGGAAACCAAGATTGAACTCTTTGGCCTGAATGCCAAGCGTAACATCTGAAGGAACCTGGCACCATCCCTACGATTAAGCTTGGTGGTGGCAGCATGCTGTGGGGATGTTTTTCAGCGGCAGGGACTGGGAGACTAGTCAGGATGAAGGGAAAGAAGAACGGAGCAAAGTACAGAGAGAACCATGATGAAAACCTGCTCCAGGGCTCTCAGGAACTCAGACTGGGGCGACGGTTCAACTTCCAACAGGACAAAGACCCTAATAACACAGCCAATACAATGCAGGAGTTGCTCAATGTCCTTGAGTAGACCAGCCAGGGCCCGCACTAACATATCTGGAGAGACCTGAAAATAACTGTACAGCGATGCTCCCCATCCAACCTGACAGAGCATGAGAGGATCTTTAGAGAAGAATGGGAGGAACTCCTCAAATATAGGTGTTCCAAGCTTGTAGTGTAATACCCAAGAAAGTGATCATTCCTTTTTTTATATACATTTGCAAAAATACCTAAAAATCTATTTTTACTTTGTCATTTATGGGTATTGTGTGTAGATTGATTAGGGCAAAAAAATAAATAATCGATTTTCGAATTAGGCTGTAACGTAACAAACTGTGGAAAAAGTCAAGGGGTCTGAATTATTTTGTAACGCACTCTATGTGAGTGGGGAATGGTTGGGTAAGGGGGAACAACATGTGACACTTTTATCCAATCCACGACTCACCCGGAGTGGAAAGGGTGAAGAGAGAAAATGAGCAGTCTAACACAGTTGCTTGCCTCAGCGAAGACTGTTTAACGTTAAATAGGTAATTGTATTTGAAGATTAATATTTTATGGTGAATGCAACAGCATGCATTGAGATTACCCCTGTGCTGAGCAGAGAGCCTGCCAGGCAACCAGATCCCTCTGCTCTGCTTTATGGAGTCTGCTGTTTGTCTTGAGTACTGTACAATGGTAGTGATAATTAGGAGGACGTTTCCGATATTCAAGACAGGGTTCAGATTACTGGTGAACTCTCTCTACTAGTTGGACAGTGTATACCTAATTAACTAATTTAGTTGGAAAAGGAAGTGACAACCTTTGCTGGTGGGCTGCCTCTAGTCTCCATGATGGTGACAGGCTGATATGGGATCACAACACACTGCTTAGCATTTCAAACAGGAGACCACCAGTGCGCTAGACCACAACATTGTACATAGCAGGGAGAGGATAAGCAGATACCCTTCTATTCACATTATCATATCCTGCCTTGTTGGCCCTGTCTGGAGGGTATCATCGGACGGGGCCACAGTGTCCCCCGACTCCTCCTGTCTCAGCCTCCAGTAGCTATGCTGCAAATTATTTTTAATTTAACCCCTATTTGCCTAGGCAAGTCAGTTAAGATCAAATTCTAATTTACAATGAAGGCATACCCTGGACGACGCTGGGCCAATTGTGCACCATCCCATGGGACTCCCAATCACAGCCAGATGTGATACAGCCTGGATTCGAACCAGTGACTGTAGTGAAGCCTATTGCACTGAGATGCAGTGCCTTAGACCGAGCAATACTGTACTGTTAATACTGTATGGTGACAGGTAGTCAGATGACACACAAGGTGAAAATACAAAGCTAGTGTATGAGAAGCTGAAAATGATTCTCAAACTTTTGACTAGCTAGCTTCTCAAGAGCAACACTCAATACTCAGTTGAACTGAGTGGGTATACAAGGGTCATGAACTACTACACTTTGTCTCAGATTGACAACGGCATGGCACCATTGATGTTGTAGCAAAATATGATGATATAATTTAAACCAAATACATTTTCAAATTAATTTTGGTTCATGGCCCATTTTGGAATATTCATTAACCATTAAAATGTGTTTGGCAGGAACAAATGGATTCTGTTTCCACAGTGAATAGTTTTGATGTTTTTAGCCAAATAAGGCACAAAAAAGGCTGACACTTCCGACACGTTTTATTCTACGGTAGTCAGTCGTACCCTCAAGATTCTTTGCCCTAAAAATATGACTATGTTAGCTATGGAGTCTGCTGCTCACTGTTTTAACAGAACATATACATATATAAGTTAAAAGAAAAACAAATGGTGCACACACCAAATCACACTGCCTCTCCGGCTTCCCTTCACATTCTCCCTGCATTGGCATGTCGAAGTCAGAACGGCAGACAATGTACACTTCAAAAGATAAGAGAAACAGAAAAGCTTGCAAATTCAGAATTAGCTTCATTCTTTTGTATCTCCGCTGAATGTTTTCTAAGGCGCCCGATGAAGCTCATTTCGCTTGGCGAATGGTTCAGCGCAGTAATGCTTCATTTTGAATGAGCTGATTAAGATACAGTGTTTGTTTCATCCTCACAACATGAAAAATGCTCTTTGTTTTGGATTTGTCACAGGCTCTAAGGCTGGGAGTGCTCTACCCAAATGTTTTGTGAATGATTTAGCATAATCTGCTGAGTGATTCTGGGGTGCTTCAATGTGGCCAAATAAAAACATCCTAATCATATCAGTGAAGGTGAAGTTATCGTATTATCACATCAGTGGCTCGTAGGTGAATCATCTCCTCAAGGCAGAGCTTTAGACTGCGTCAAGCCAAACCCCCCCCCCCCCCCCATGCTGTGTATCAACATACAAGTGTTAATACATTCCAGTGGTTAACCCCTAAACCCTCAGTGTGTTACTAGGGGAGAGTGTGTAGAGACCTGATTGGCTGAACTGGAGCCTGCTTTCCTTTCACAGTTGGATAGAAGAGCATGGGATAGATACTACTGGGGCCATCCTAGGAGCGGTCCGGGGCTCATTGAAATTCTGTGCATAAGTTCTGAAGAGACAGCCTGTGTGCACGGCAGTATGATGAAGCAGACAATAAACAGGGCGATGCTAAGGTGATAAGGTTGGAGTTGAGGAGGAGAGTCGCAGACAAATGTGACCGGACAACATGTAGCGGACCTGTGAGCGTTAGTCCCTCATTGAGAGGTCCTCCATTAGGATGGTCAAGGTTACCCTGACGACGGCCACAATGCAACCCTGCATGGGACAAATAGACACCTTCATCTTCGTTATTTACCCTCAGATGCTGCAGTACAATATATCTGGTGTTAAAGTTATGGAAACTTCTTCTATTGGGTTGACCATGATGGTTTAATATGTGTCATTCAAGTCATATCTGGTTGGGTAGGATATCAGTTTGTTGACTAATCATAGAATCAATGATTGATAATGAATAGAGTGATATGAATAATGGCAGATGTGCACAGCAGGAGTGAGCGGAAATAGGTGACACAAAGGAAAATAGATACCAGCTAGAGATTCACTCTACTCTAGAACACGGACAATGCCAGATGGGCAAAACTACAGCCTTCAACAGAAGCAGCCCCTGTTGGTGCTGGCACCCTGTCAGCATGTCATGTTGTATTCCTTTACAGTGATTTATGAAATTTGAGGAGCATGTGTCATATCTTCTCCAAATGATTCCCTTTTTCAGCAGCTTGGGCAGAAAAACGGGACGCCAAACAGGATATACATGCACACACAAACAGTTTTGTTTTGATGTCATGTCGGAATTATGTCCTGCCACTGTCACATCAGTGTGAGCAATAAAGGCCATCAGCCATGCTGCCTCTACAGTTTGACAAAAATTACACAGAGAGTTTGCCTCTGAGCAGCTAGCCAGCCACTGGGGATATTTGTTTAGTGAGGTCAGTGGGGGCCACCGAGGACAGGATGGACATGGAGGCATGGATCGTGGGCAGTAATGTCCACTGTACACACCCAGCAGTCTCTAACTGTCACTTCCACTGATCTGAGATCTGTCCACCCTCATTACAAAGTGTTGGAGAGAGGGAGGAGGGGGGGAAGAGGAAGTGATGAAAGGACAAGTAACAAGCAATGGAAAGACCAATGGAAGGCAAGAATTAGAGGCAGAATGAGGAGAAGAAATAAAAGGAGGGATGGAGATGGAGAGGATGGGGTTGAGGAGGTCAGAATGGCTAACTTGTCAATCCCACCATGTTAACTGGACTCTGCTGGCCAAGACGCTCCCCTGAGGAGAGTGCCAGGTCATCACACCTGGGTCAGATTGGCTCGTAACTCATGGCAACGACTCCTATCACGAGGGCCCTAAAGGAGTACAGCGAAGATGGAGCTTGGCGTGGTGTTACAACATTATGCTACTGTAGCCCAGAGCAAGGAACTGCATCAGAGCATCTCCACATCTAGAAGGTCAACAAGGTGAACACTAAATGAGATGTTCTACTGTTTCATCTCCAATGTTGGCAGGAGGTCTATAAATGTACTGTATTAGTAGAATGACTTATGATTTCAAAACATCAGAGCTGGAGATCAGGGGAGTTTTTGTTTGGTCCTCTCCTACTATTGGCAAGCATGGATGTAATGGTGCCTTGCAGGCTAGACTCCTGGTCTCTATTTCTGAGAGTGGTGAAGATAAAGATATGGACAGAGATACAGTAGAGTTAGATTCCACCGCCTTGATACCACATCCTGCTCAGGGATATGGAATACACATTTCATGCCACACAATGAAAATTATTATTCAAAGACCACAGATATTTTACATTACATATAATGTAATAAAACCAAGTTAGCTTTGCATTTCTCAACTATAATAAGAGGTGTGGAATGAGATAGCCCTGATTTTTTTGTTCTCTGGAAATTAATTCCCAGGTCTTAAAGCGACAATCAGCAGTAGAAACAATAACAAAGCATCCTCACCATACCTCTTTCAGTAAAAATCTAAGAGATGGGGCATGAGAAATGTAACCACTCTCAAATTCATAGACAGAGGTATAATGTTTTGAGGCTACAATATACAATGTTTGTTAACACTTACTTTTTTGACAAACATTGGAGTAAAATGTGTATATTTTGGGTTCTAATTGGGTAGACAGTTGAACTAAGCTCATGAGTCATTTATAAGTTATATTCTTCATGAATCAATGGAAGTAGCAACTGCTGATTGCCCCTTTACCTGCTTTTATGGCAGATCAAAATCTCAGTGCTATAGAGATTGCACAGAGAAAACAAAAATAAACACTTAACTATGCATTATACACTAGCTATGCATTATGTGGATACTTAGGACCCGAAATCGCTCGCAAACACAACAGGTTTCATGCAAAAATCTCCCATTTATTTGGATGATTTAGGCAAACCTCTTGGGTTGAGAAGCAAGTTATGATTCAGACGATCTTATTTCATGTTTATGTTGTTACAGGCATCATCATCATTTAGTGTTGTTGTTCCCACATTTCAACTCTTCCTTTCTTGCCCTCCTTTTTCTCCCTCTCTCTCTCTCTCCTCCTCTCTCTCTGTGGTTCACCCTCATTGATTTTGGCTCTGGGGAGGGAAGAGGAGCAGAAGGAGATATGCTGTTAGCTGAAACCAGGCTTCTTCCGGTGCGTGGCTGCGCTATCTCCAGCACACACCACCT
Source organism: Oncorhynchus mykiss (assembly GCF_057628025.1). Taxonomy (NCBI): domain Eukaryota; kingdom Metazoa; phylum Chordata; class Actinopteri; order Salmoniformes; family Salmonidae; genus Oncorhynchus; species Oncorhynchus mykiss. Next base: position 24,168,753 of record NC_143033.1, on the reverse strand, counting down.
GACTGGCATTAGCATTCTCCATGGCAGGCATGGAGGGCAGGGGAGCCACATTAATAACCTCTTTTACATTCCTTCCATTCTCCCCTGGTTCTTCCCCATTCACTCTGCGCCTCTGCCTCTACCGAACCTCAACCCAAACTGCCATGAGGGCCGAGGTAGAGAGGACTCCTCTCTCTCTATAGCAGGAGCAGGTGGAAGAAAGGGAGAACTGTCATAGTGAAGTGCACATCTCTCAGAGGTTTTGACTTCTGCTCAACTTGGCCTGGTTCTCCTGGCAGTTGGAGGATATCTTTTCTCAGTGTTTAAAAATCTGAGAGTACATTAAAGAGTATTAACATGTGCTCATGGCATTCATTATAATTGCTGTTCTCTCTGGAGACATCTAAACATATTTACCTGTATGCTAGCTACACTGTAGTTTACACAAACACTTTGTAAGTCACCCTGGATGACAATGTCAACTAAATAATGAACACACACTCATCTCCAATTAGAAGAGGGATGAGTACAGGGTGAGTGTAGAAGGAGAAGGCGGAAGATGAAAGGACACATGGAGAAGAAAGGAAGGAAAAAGAGGAAGGGGAAAGGAAATCTGGTTAAGCGGATTAGAATTCCACCGCTGGTCCTTTGAAGGCAGGCGCTGTGCTGGGCTGCGTGGCTGCCCGGCACCGGGGGGCCGTCCAGGCCCCCTGTCCAAGCCACCACCCCCCAAAGCTCCAATGGTAAGATAAGAGAGAAGAGTTAATCCGACAAACAGGATTAGGGACTGGGAGGAGGGGGCGAGGGAGGGTGAGTAAGTGTGAGCTGGGGTGCTGGGTAGGATGGGTCACTGCCACCCTTGCTCAGCCTACCCATGGGGACACAGCAGTAAGTAGGCAGTCCAAAGCTTTATCAGCAGGGCCACATTGGGGGAGATAGGGGTGGCCCTGGGGAAGATGACCCCAGACCAAGCAGTGCCCTGGGGGTTAGCTGGGAGGTGTGTGGCCTCTTATTCATGCATCTGTTTTGCATTGTCCCTATCACAGTATGGCACAGGCACATGGGCTGTTACCCACTGAGTCCTTTCTGCCAGGCCAGACCCCTGTCCTCCATATGTAAACAGCATCATGGAAGCTGTGGCCACACACACAGCAGGAACTGAAAGAGATGGAGTCCACTGTACGCAAGATACCAAAGATCAAGCAAAGCCACTGTAGTATTCACTATGAAATCAAATGAGCTCAAGTAGAGTCTGAAATCATTCACAAACACATGCATACCCATCCTTGGACTTTGTACAAAGTAGCAGTCCAAAACTATGATCAGAACCACGGACCAGATAGATCAAAGCATAGCTTTCCCACATACACTTCTCCAAATGTTCTCAGTGACCTTCTGTTTACCAACTTTCTAACAAAACAAACACACACCAGTGTGAGAGAGGTGTGATACACTACACACAGCCCACTGAGTCGTATTGATGTTGAACAATAATGCCTGACATCATATCCTAATCCATGAGACCGAGAAAATACCCACTGTGCCCAGTTGACTGACTTTCACCACCACCACAAACTCACAGCAAGGTTCAGCAATCCTCAAAACATCACTGCCTACAACAGAAACAGTATGCCTTACACACAGGGAAACAGATCCACAGATCGAAGAGTCCATGATGAACTCCATAATCCCACAGAGTCTGTGTGACTTACCTCCCTTGTTCTTGTGTCTGCCTGGCGCTCTACCCTGCAGGCTGACCCCTGGTCCTCCCAGGAGCAGGAAGAGGAGCAGAGCCAGTTCACACACAGATACACATCCACATCCACACCTGGTCAAGGGTGACATCTCTGGATCCACTGGTTCCACTGTGGGACGGTATGTCTCCACTCAGCAGTCTCATCAATCACAGGGAGGGCAGCATGTGAGATGTCCACTACACCCTCAGACCCATCCTCATCAGTTCCAGTTCCAAGGTGCCTCTGCAGATGCATTCATGGTATCCCCAAGTTGATGTTGATAAAAAGTGTATGTTTTTCTCTGTCCTTAGTTATCACCTGTCTGTTTATCTTGGGTCTGTCTCAGTCATAAGTCCATCGTGCGATGGGGAGACAGTGTCTCCTTGCAGACTGAGTTGCTGTATCCACAGTCACATCCTTAGAGAGCTCCAGAAGCGTACTGAAGTCCTTTCTCAGGGAATCCTCTCAGACACAGCAGCAGCGCTGCACAGGACAGCTGGAGGACGAAGCTGGCTGAGCAGAGTCGCGCAGTATGGATCTCTCTCCCTCTCCCTCTCTATTTTCTCTCTCTCTCTCTCTCTCTCTCTCTCTCTCTCTCTCACACACACACACACAGTGAAGGCTGAAACAGCTGCGGGTAATGCTGGAGCCACTGGTGCTGTTCTGCTGCTGATTATAGTAGTGGTGCTGATAGTGTTAATGGTGGTGAAAGCCTGCTCTATCTACTGGTGTTTACTAAGAGGAAACCTCCATGCAGCATGCACTCACACTGCGAACACAACTGACTGTGGAGGAGAGGAAAACCCAGCAGTCCAGAGGCATGAGCACAGGGGGTGGAGAGAGAGTGAAAAAGAGAGAGGTAAGTGTAGCAGTAAAGTGATCAGTGGAAAGAGAGAGATTGAGATATGAAGCCAATGGTTGAGACATGTGGAGGAATGTCAGGCGTGGAGAGAGGAGAGGAGAAACGTAAAAGAGACGGCTCTAATCCTCACACACAGGCAGGCAGCTCTGAAAGCAGCAGCTGACAAAAAAAAGGAGAGAAATGACAGCTTCAGCACACGGCTATGTCAGCTCAGCGTCATAGAGCAGCGAGGAGAGAGCAGGGGATTGGATAGAGGGAGCTGACTTCAGAGACTTGGGGGGAAATGTAGGGATATTAAGGCGAGGGAGGGGGTGAAGAATGATGGTGCACGTTCCCAGCTATCTCTGGGGTGTGCAAGGTTTTTCACCTCAGTAACAAGAGTTGAGATGGAGAGCCTGAAGGATAACAGAAAGGCATGTTTACCACATGTCATGGTCTCAATTACAGTCCTCTATGGTGAGAACACCGATGCAGAAGCACTGCTAACCACAGTCACCCTCATCCCTCCTTGTACACTCAATGCATACAATTACATATGGCTGTGTAATTACTATCTTCCTTTCTCTTGCTCTTTCACCACTCCTCATCCAAGCACGTCAACAGCAGATTTTCAGATCAATGTAGCTGCAGGAAGAGACACACATGGCTGTCAGAGGTATCAGTGTGTTGTTGCTGGTTGATAGGACCCCACCTGTAGGTAAAAGGAGACGCATAAATGATGAAGCATGGTGATGTGCGAATATGTGTGTGAGCATGTGTGTGTGTGTGTGCAGTTAGTGTTGTCTTCAAGGGAATGGAAATGCATCACGGAACCTCTATAAGGTGGGTCAATTGATGACCTTTCCTCTTCCCTTTAGGTGGGACAGTCTCACCTGGGCTGTGTTACGATCAGTACTGCTTTTCCATAGAAGGAGTTTTCCAACATATGCTTACACGATTTACTATTTTAGCTGCACTCCAGTCTGTATGCATTTGGACAGTGAAGATACAATTTTACATATCCAGCATTTTGGATTTGGGATCAAAGGTTTCATGTGAGGCAGAATGTCACCTTTTTTTGGGGCTATTTTCATACATATCTGTTTTACCGTTTAGAAATGAAAGCACTTTATGTATCTAGTCCCCCCCATGTGAAGAAGTCATACATGTACTGTAAGTGCTTGGACAAATTCTCTTATAGTGTATCAAATTAGTCAAGTTTAGTGTTTGGTCTCATACTTCTTGCACGCAAGGAATACATCAATATACATCAAAACTCTTGTGTTTTGCCCAATAGAATTGAATGGAAAATTATGACTGAATTAATTTTCTGAAGACTCCTGAATTAATCCTGATAATGTCAAGATTAAGAAAAATCATGAATGAATAATGATGAGTGAGATGCCGTTCAGAGGATACCATAAAACATACTAACTTCTCACCGTTACCAATAACAGGGGAGGTCAGCATTTTTTGGGGTGGTATATGATATTTATGCCTCTGTAAATTTCTCAAATCATCATCATCATTCATCATCATTCATGATTTTTTCATGATTATCCATAATCATGGTAGCATCCACATTAATGTAGCATTCAGAAACATCTTCCATTCTTATTTACAATCAAATTGACGGGCGGCAGGGTAGCCTAGTGGTTAGAGCGTTGGACTAGTAACCGGAAGGTTGTGAGTTCAAACCCCCGAGCTGACAAGGTACAAATCTGTCGTTCTGCCCCTGAACAGCCACTGTTCCCAGGCCGTCATTGAAAATAAGAATTTGTTCTTAACTGACTTGCCTGGTTAAATAAATTGACTCCAAAATGGCACAAAACATTATTCACCATTCACACTGGCGTAGCACAACCCATGTAGCCCTCCGCATAGTGGGGGGGCCCACGTCCAAAGCTATGATTTCATATATTTTTTGTTACAGGAAATTTGCTTTAAAACGGCAACATTTTATCTAAGCTTCATAATAACAATAAGTAATTCAGCTTCTATAGCGCTTTTCATTACAGAAAAAATCTCAGAACTCTTGAAAAGCAAGATAAACAAGTATCAAATAAAATTGATATGTAGCTACATAACAGAGAGTAGGTTTGGACTACAACACTTGTTAGCTAGTGTTAAACGTTTTGGGTGTTTCAAGCCTCCAACAGATGTTGCAACAGTTGAGAGGGATAGCTTGAGCAGAGGGAGGGGTTTGTCAACAGGGTGAGATGAGCAGGTCCTCCGGTGGCAGGCCAGCTCACTCTCCATTCAAGGTGCCCTGCCATCTGACTGCGACTTCTCCGTAGCCATTGACTCGTACCTGTACGAGATTAAGTTTGTTGTTGAAGTTCCCACTCACTCAATGATGATAGCCTGCATAAAAACTTCTGAGGAACCCTCAGACTGAGCGAGGAATTCATCGCTGCCAGCTCGCCATCCATTGCAGTTCTCTTCAAGGTCAGGAGACCATAGAAACAAACAAAAAATAGGGTGGTGTATTCAAATCAAAAGCTTGCTAGCATTGTTAGCTAGCTATGTTGAAATACCAGATTTGCCATAAGATTCACAGGCAGGAAACAAATAGATGTAACCCAAACTTAATCAATGCAGATTTAGGTATTCAAACCCCCCCCCCCCCCCCAAAAAAAATATATATATTTACAAAATGTACAGGAGCTCTGCCTAGGCCACCTCACGGCGCCATGGCAAAATGTGTTGAATAGCAGGAAATTAGCTCTAAAACAGGAACATTTTCCCTCAGCCTTATGGCAAAATGTGTAAAATAGCATGAGATTGGCTATAAAACAAATATAAATAAAAAGGCGCAACACCACCGTTTTCCACCACCATCAATAAAACACCAAATGATGACATTTCTCCTGGAAGAATGGTGTCGCCGACCTCCAATAGAGTTCCAGACACTGGTAGAATCTATGCCAAGCCGCATTGAAGCTGTTCTGGCAGTTCATGGTGGCCCAACGCCCTATTAAGACACTGTATGTTGGTGTTTCTTTAATTTTAGCAGATATGAAAAGTATTTCATACAGATATTCCATGAGATACTGTATCTGTTGAGACAGTGTTGTGACTGTGAGCAGGTATGCATGTGTGAGTCTCCCATTGACAGTTAAGGTAAAACAAGGGGTCAGTGGGGTTAACAGCAGAGAGACAGTCAGTAGGACAGTAAGTGAGGGGAAATAACTTTCTTAGTTAGTTTTCCCTAATGAAAAATGTATCAACCCTACAAAAAATATCCATTAAATATAATCTTCATAATAATTCACATTTTCTATTGCTGCTGGATTATTTTCCTGCTGTAGCAAACTGGCTCAAACTAAGATCCTACATCTGTAGATGCCACTTTCCAAATGTTTCAAAAATAATTTAGCTGAATGTGAGTCATTACACCTGTACCAGTCACAGGGCTGGCCAGTGCATGTGCAGCTAAATTAGGTCCAGGCAGGTACAACTCTCAATCTGTGGTTGCATCCAGTCACACTGACATTTTATCTCTAACATGGAACCGACTGCTCTTCATATGGAGTCTATTGAGGCCGACCAGGACGGAACAGTCTGATGATTTCCTTTCCCACTGAACAATGGAAAATTAAAAGGCACTGTCAGAAAACACCAACACAGATTATAGTGGTTTAATCAGGTATTGTTAACTATTGTATATCTCTTTAAGCAAAATATAGGCTATTTTCGTTTTAGAACTAGATCATAGCATGGTAGTAATAGCCAAACACACTTACAAGTCCCTCGTCATCATTGATTATTCATAAACATACTTCCGTGTTCTCTTCCCCTGAAATACATATACAATTCAATGCTATGGGTGGCAAGGAGTGTCACATAGATGAAACTGATCAGAGCGCCACATTTCAACTGGTTAAATGTTTCCACCTTAACACTGGCATCCAGTGGACATGGGGAGAATCGCAAAGGCATCCCTATCCGTTGCACCAAGGGAAAATAACTTGTTGAAAAAACTTGTTGAAAAACTTTTGTGCTCTATCTTAGGAGAAAAACACTTGATGGTTTTTCATAATGGCTTGTGCACAGTCTTGTTGCCAAGGTACCAACCAAATACAATTAAGTCTATATAAAAAAAAATTAGGATCGACATTCAACAAAGACAATAGCTTACGCCTAACCCCTCAATATATGCACAAAATAGTCTGACAGCAGTTATACTCTTCTAAATCAGCCCTCTCTGCATGACAGTGCTACCTTGAGTAACCAGAATCTGACTCTGCAAAATTCTGCCTGCACTGGTGAGAGGAGCTGTGCAACCATCTGCCACACAGTCACAACCCAGCAGGCTTCCCCCCCAGCCACTCATCAACATATTAACACGGGTCCTCCCCTTAGCCATACGCCTCTTAGAAGGCTAAATGAAGTCTGAGAGTCATTTGATCATAACAGATGGACCAGACACAACCCAGAGCAGTCTACCTTAAATGTACTGATTAAATGTACTGCCCTACGTCTAAGTCTGAACCTGAGCACTTCCTCACAAGAAAAATATGTTCCCTGACGAAAAATGCAAAACTGTTAAGATAGTCAGAAAACATGTGAAGTGGAACATACAGTGAGACTGAAGTGGGATTTACTGTGGGCATATGGTAGAGGCACAATCCTTAATGTGATTCAGCCAGGGTCTCTCACTTGGACTGATGAAGAAAATTAGTAACAATAACAGCTGGACAATTGCAGCTGGAAGGACAATAGCAGCTGGAAGAGTGGCTGGCTAGAACATCGGCTTTTGCTACTCCACATGACTTCTCTCGGCTAATAAAGAACTGCTCTCAACATTCACTGAATAATAGATGCTGTTACGTGCTTTCTCTCAAATCAAATCAAATTTTATTTGTCACATACACATGGTTAGCAGATGTTAATGCGAGTGTAGCAAAATGCTTGTGCTTCTAGTTCCGACAATGTAGTAATAACCAACAAGTAATCTAGCTAACAATTCCAAAACTACTACCTTATAGACACAAGTGTAAGGGGATAAAGAATATGTACATAAAGATATATGAATGAGTGATGGTACAGAGCGGCATAGGCAAGATACAGTAGATGGTATTGAGTACAGTATATACATATGAGATGAGTATGTAAACAAAGTGGCATAGTTAAAGTGGCTAGTGATACATGTATTACATAAAGATGCAGTAGATGATATAGAGTACAGTATATACGTATGCATATGAGATGAATAATGTAGGGTATGTAAACATTATATTAGGTAGCATTGTTTAAAGTGGCTAGTGATATATTTTACATCATTTCCCATCAATTCCCATTATTAAAGTGGCTGGAGTTTAGTCAGTGTGTTGGCAGCAGCCACTCAATGTTAGTGGTGGCTGTTTAACAGTCTGATGGCCTTGAGATAGAAGCTGTTTTTCAGTCTCTCGGTCCCAGCTTTGATGCACCTGTACTGACCTCGCCTTCTGGATGATAGCGGGGTGAACAGGCAGTGGCTCGGGTGGTTGTTGTCCTTGATGATCTTTATGGCCTTCCTGTGACATCGGGTGGTGTAGGTGTCCTGGAGGGCAGGTAGTTTGCCCCCGGTGATGTGTTGTGCAGACCTCACTACCCTCTGGAGAGCCTTACGGATGTGGGCGGAGCAGTTGCCGATACCAGGTGGTGATACAGCCCGACAGGATGCTCTCGATTGTGCATCTGTAGAAGTTTGTGAGTGCTTTTGGTGACAAGCCGAATTTCTTCAGCCTCCTGAGGTTGAAGAGGCGCTGCTGCGCCTTCTTCATGATGCTGTCTGTGTGGGTGGACCAATTCGGTTTGTCTGTGATGTGTATGCCGAGGAACTTAAAACTTACTACCCTCTCCACTACTGTTCCATCGATGTGGATAGGGGGGTGTTCCCTCTGCTGTTTACTGAAGTCCACAATCATCTCCTTAGTTTTGTTGACGTTGAGTGTGAGGTTATTTTCCTGACACCACACTCCGAGGGCCCTCACCTCATCCCTATAGGCCGTCTCATCGTTGTTGGTAATCAAGCCTACCACTGTTGTGTCGTCCGCAAACTTGATGATTGAGTTGGAGGCGTGCGTGGCCACGCAGTCGTGGGTGAACAGGGAGTACAGCAGAGGGCTCAGAACGCACCCTCTCTCATTATGTGCGAGTGTGCATTTGTGCATTATGTTTGTGTGCGTGTCCACTGCCAACGTTTTGATATTTCAACCTTTTTATTGGAAAAGAGAAAATAACAGGCTGTTGTAACTTTCCAGCACCTCACAAAATGCATTAGACACTTATCTCCCCACTGAATTCCAGCAAGGCCTTAGAAGCTCTTCTCTCCACGTTTCTCTGTGAATGGCCACGCTAAGATACAGCCAACTGTTACTGAGGTCTGTAGTCAGCGATAAATACACAAAGCACACACAAGGGAACATCTTTAAGATAACTAATATCTGATGAAGGCAAGGGTTCACGTCAGTCTCTTGCATACACAGCTAAGATAAAGGTGGACATGTAAAGGCCGATGTGATGAACTATTTCTAGGCAAGTGTGTTGATCCACAAAATGTACAACCCACACACACATGCTCTGATCCAAGATGGCTTAGCAGTCAGACGTCTTTGTCCTGTCCTGTCCCTTGTATATATATTTTTCTTTGCTTATCTTTTTAAATTATTTTCCTAAACCTCAACTTCTAAATACTCTCCTGCAACCCGCCTCACCCAATGTGGCGTGGATCTGTTTTTTTTTCCTAAAGTATTTCTATTTACTTTGGATCTGGAATCCCTCAACTGAAGCTAGCCAGCTAACTACCTACCAGCTATCAGTCAGTAAACCATTGCTAGCGGTTATCAGCTAACCTTTAGCTCGGAAAGCTCTCGCCAGTTCGAACAACGTGACTCAAACCAGAGCATATCGGACCTATATTGCCTTCCCAAGCAAAAAGGCAGTAACTGCTCATTTGGTCGAAAATGAGAATGTAATTTTTGTTACATGAAATGCATGCTTAATCATGTGGACAAGTATCCTGCCTCTATTGTATTGTGTTTTGGAGAAAATGGGGGTCGTGTTAGCAGTAACTGCAAAAAGTTACTGTGAAACGAAGGTAAATGGCAGTAACTGAACTCACTGCCTTTTAGCTTGGTTTCAACCTGCACTTGGCTGCAGTTACTGCGTTTTACCTTTGTATCGTATCATTTTATTCTGATAGTGATGCAATCGAACCTGTATGACACTGACTGACAGCTACACACACATACATTGCTAATGGCACAACATTCCCGGGGGAAATTATGGTTGAACTTGCTCTGAAACGCCAACATCCAGACACTGGTAAGAACAAGCTAGCTAAGTAGATCTGACATCAAAATTAATTAGCTAGCTAGCAAGCTAGCTAACTAGCTAATGAGCATAGACTAACAATGCTACCTGCTCTCATAAGAGATCTGCAATTGATACTAACGTCAATCTATTAGCCATATAATGAAATAGATGGTTTCTTTGAATCAGTACACCATACACACGATTTCTAGCCAGTGACAGCCACCTACCAAAACGTCAAAACCTACCTAGCTAGCATAAATGTGAAGCTACATGTTCCCATAATCGACGATCAGCAGTTTATACTAGCTTCAATCTATTATACCTAGAATTATAGTTGTATTCTTAAAAAAAAAAAAAAAAAACTTTTCTCACCAATTTCGTGGTATCCAATTGTTAGTAGTTACTATCTTGTCTCATCGCTACAACTCCCGTACAGGCTCGGGAGAGACAAAGGTCGAAAGCCATGTGTACTCCGAAACACAACCCAACCAAGCCGCCAGGTGCACAGCGCGCATCCAACCCGGAAGCCAGCCGCACCAATGTGTCGGAGGAAACACTGCACCTGGCGACCTGGTTAGCGTGCACTGCGCCCTGCCTGCCACAGGAGTCGCTAGTGTGCGATGAGACAAGGATATCCCTACCGGCCAAACCCTCCCTAACCCGGACGACGCTAGGCCAATTGTGTGTCACCCCACGGACCTCCTGGTCGCGGCCGGCAGCGACAGAGCCTGGGTGCAAACCCACAGTCTCTGGTGGCACAGCTAGCACTGTGATGCAGTGCCCTAGACCACGGCGCCACCCGGGAGGCCCCTTATAGTTGTATTCTGACATTCAATGGGCTATTTGAATACGTAACGTTACACCATACACACGAACTCTAGCCAGCTGACGGTCAGTTGGACTTGCACCCCATACTGAATTGTCAAATGCCACGCACACTCGTTATCCGGATGAGCACACACACAGCACTGCTAGCTCATTAATAATATGTCTACTCACATGTTCAGGGTTTCTGGTTTTCTTTTATATTCCAGTATTGCGTGACTGTCCCAGTCAGGAAAGTTAAAATCCCAAATTGTATCCATCACCTTTGTTGGTGGCATATGTAATTAGTACAACAAGCTTTGACATGCCAAACGTGTGCTCAATGTGTCTGCTTCAGTGCCATCATTGCATGAATGCAGAAAAAACTGTTTTGCATGACTTCCACCAATCCCTGTGGTCTAGATGATTAGTATCTATGCGGATCAAAGTTGCCATGTGAGGGTGTATTAGGACAGTACAACTATGTCAATACTAGGTTTTATTCCTGTCAATGTCTATCCATGCAATTTTTCGGTATTTGTAAATAATAATGAAAATGTAAGAGCCTTTTGGGAGCAGGTATGAAATGAATAGATGAACTGAGTTATGACAGTGAAAATTATTATGATAATGTTTGCACATGATAAAATCAACGTTGATTATATTCTATATTATAGAATAAATGAAAAGGATTATGATCATATGTTTGCACACCAGAAAATGTCAGTATTAAAAATTATAATCCATGACAGAATAGAATCATTAGGATGCATGTCCCTGATTATTTGCTCTATTTATATCAGTTGAGTTTGAGGGCCACATCCCAACAAAGATTCCTGATCTACCCCCTTTAACTGAAGTCCAGTGTCAACACTATTTGAAGAAATAGAGAACTAGTGGGTGATCTCTGACTCCTTAGACATCAGTCTATCGGAAGAGAAATCAATTGCCAATGATGATGATGATGAAGATTTTTTTATCCACCTTCAAAGTTGGATGTTCCAGCACCAGTGGCAGCTGAGCATGTGAACACAACTCCAGAACACCCATCAAACAAGAAATCCAAGATTCCACCTATGGGTATAAGCCATGTGGTCCCAAATGCAAGAGGCAATGTACTCAGAATATTTCAGAGGTTAGGCGAAAGGAAATATGGGAAAAGTATTGGGAGATGAAGTATAAGGAGAAGAGGACATGGATCTTCCACATGGTGGCACAGCAATATAAGAAAAATGTCACTGTTGGTGCTGACAGTCGAAGCAGGAGGTTGTACCATCTTCCAAACCAGAGCGGTTCTGCACAACAGGTGTGTAAAGTGTTTTTTCTGACAACATTGGGCTACCACCCCAAAAATGACAGGTTGATTGTCACAATGATGGGCAAGTCTATCACCACCAAACTGATTCCACCAAAGGATCAGAAGGGAAAGAAAGCTTCAGCGAGCAAATTGAACATGAATCCAATCCTGCAACACATCACATCGCCTCTACCCCCCTTGTGACGTCAATATTCGGTTCAAGCATAATGACTACAAGGAGAAGAACAAAGATGCCAGCGGCGGTTATATAACCTACTGCAAGATGGTAAAGGGAAGGAACATCAGGTTTGTGAAGCTTGGAGAGGAGGAGTGCGAGCTCTGTTTGGTGCAGGGTCATCATCTGAAGATGGAGCACAGGGAGAATGAGGCCATGGAAACCCGAGCCTGCCAAGACAACAGCCATGCAGCACCTGAATTCACCATCACCAACCCCGACTGCATGCAATGTAGAAAATATGAAGAACATAAGAAGTCTGCAGGGCAGAGCAGAAGCCATTACCAGGCTGATGCACAGAAAGATTGGCCTGAGGACTGGTCTGTGAGGAGCGTTGATATGCAAAAAGTCATCATGCTCCCTCGCATGCCAGGTGTGAAAACAGCATTGTTCACAAGAAGAATCGTTGCCTATCACGAGACTTTCGCCACCATTGGAAAGAAGTCTCAAAAGAAGAAGAAAACAATCTCAGTGCTATGGTCTGAAGGAACAGCTGGTCGGAAGGCAGAGGAGATTTACTTCATCTTACGTAACAGCACTGGAGAGGGAGAGAGATGTCAAGCATGCAGTGTATTGGGTGGATAACTGCACTCCTCAACAAAAAAAAAACTGGTGCCTCCTAATATCACTGGTGAGTGTTGTCAATGCTGACTCAACTTTGATGGAGGACATCACCCTCAAGTTCTTCGAGCCAGGACACACCTTCATAAGTGCAGACCGTTTCCACCATGGCGTGGAACAGGAAACGAAAGCTCGACCTGGAGGTGTGGTGTACAACTTCGGGGACTTCCTCTATGAGGTCGCTACTTCCAATGCAGGCAAGGTGGAGGTGGTTGAAATGAAAAAGGAAAACATTCTGGCATGGAAAGCTGGCTATTCCATCATCAAGCTGAAGAAGACAGCAGCACCAAAGCTGGCAGAGATGACTGAGATCCAGTTGAGGTGTGAATCCAGGAGCCTCTTCTACAAAGTCTCCCATGAAGAAAAGGACTTCACAGAGCTTGACTTCATCATGAAGAAAGTCACTGTAGAGACAGCCTCGACACTATGTACACAGGATAGAGGGATAGAAGAGTCCAAGAAGACATCACCCTAGCTGTGTCCTCTGATGCCTGCAAATCGAAGGTAGTTCTGGAATGACTTGGCTGTGAACAGCATTGCTGAGGATGAGGAGAGATATGGAAGAGCACTGAAGAAGTTTTACTTAAAAATGAAATGTTACTTAAAAATGAAATGTAACTATTCAGCATTTTATCAATTGTAGCTAAATGTCATTTGGGTCCTTTTGTGAATATGAACATGTAAATATGTTTAAAATGTATTCTTAAAGCTATTATTTTTTCATTCAAAAGTGTCATTTGAAAAAATACAAATACATTTTTTTTATTAGCAATCTCATGGTCATTTTTTTATAATTTGTATTACCCTACATCATACTTCGATCATGTTCCATCATTACATATTACAAGACAGGTAATCATTTCATGTTATTCAAACAATTTCAGTGCTGCTTTTCACATTTATTCTTATAACAAGACATGGGCTACTTGTCAAACACAGTATGTAATGTGACTGATGCAGAACCTACATCTCTACGTAAATACAACTGGTATCTTAATGGAAGACACACAAAGTATGCAGTTTCAACTCTGTTACACTGTCAGTAATTACATTGCTCTAGTATTAATAGCATAAATGAGAAGTATAGTAAACTAACAAATGAAAATAGCAGATAATGCTCCCTTCTTTCGTATTACCCTGCAATTTATAACTGCCATTTAATGGTCAAAGGTCATGTCAGAGGTCAGGGTCAACATTATTAAAAAAAATACTCATAGTAAGGCAACTGATAATTACATCTCCTATGATCACCCTAGAATTCATTTGGCTGGACAATTAAAAAACGTTGAAGCCATTTTTCTCAGTTCCACTCTATAAGCAGTTACTGCCTTTTTGCTTGGGAGGGCAGTATTATTATTTTTGTATTTTTTTCCCCCCGGATTCCTACCGCAAACCCTGAACATTTTCATCTGGATCTTCGCAACTAGCTAACCGCAATCCCAGGTGACTACTCCTGGCTAGCGTTTCCATCCCAGAGCAAGCACCAATTAGCCTGAAGCTAGCCTGGCCATGGCTCCTGTGCAACCCCCGAAGCCCACTCCAGGGCTACAAATATCCGGACCCCCGTGATATGCATCTTTTCAGGGAAGTTAGGAACAAATATACACAGGCAGTTAGAAAAGCTAAGGCTAGCTTTTTCAAACAGAAATGTGCATCCTGTAGTACCAACTCAAAGTTCTGGGACACTGTAAAGTCCATGGAGAATAAGAGCACCTCCTACCAGCTGCCCACTGCTCTGAGGCTAGGAAACACTGTTACCACTGAAAAATCCACTATAATTGAGAATTTCAATAAGCATTTCTCTACGGCTGGCCATGCTTTCCACCTGGCTACCCCTACCCCGGTCAACTGCCCGGCACCCTCCACAGAAACCCGCCATACCATTTCTCCTTTACCCAAATCCAGATAGCTGATGCTCAGAAAGAGCTGCAAAATCTGGACCCCTACAAATCAGCCAGGCTAGACAATCTGGACCCTCTCTTTCTAAAATGATCTGCCGAAATTGTTGCAACCCCGATTACTAGCCTGTTCAACCTTTCTTTCGTATCGTCTGAGATTCCCAAAGATTGGAAAGCTGCCGCGGTCATCCCCCTCTTCAAAGGGGGTGACACTCTAGACCCAAACTGCTACAGACCTATATCTGTCCTACCCTGTCGTTCTAAGGTCTTCGAAAGCCAAGTTAACAAACAGATTACGGCCCATTTCGAATCCCACTGTACCTTCTCCGCTATGCAATCTGGTTTCAGAGCTGGTCATGGGTGCACCTCAGCCACGCTCAAGGTGCTAAACGACATCATAACCGCCATCGATAAGAGACATTACTTTGCAGCCGTATTCATTGACCTGGCCAAGGCTTTCGACTCTGTGACCACATTGACCACATTCTTATTGGCAGACTCGACAGCCTTGGTTTCTCAAATGATTGCCTTGCCTGGTTTACCAACTACTTCTCTGATAGAGTTCAGTGTGTCAAATCGAGGGCCTGTTGTCCGGACCTCTGGCAGTCTCTATGTGTGTGCCACAGGGTTCAGTCCTCGGGCCGACTCTCTCCTCTGTATACATCAATGTTGTTGCTCTTGCTGCGGGTGATTCTCTGATCAACCTCTACGAAGACGACACCATTCTGTATACTTCTGGCCCCTCTTTGGACACTGTGTTAACTAACCTCCAGACGAGCTTCAATGCCATACAACTCTCCTTCCTTGGCCTCCAACTGCTCTTAAACGCAAGTAAACCTAAATGCATGCTATTCAATCGATCACTGCCCACACCTGCTCACCCGTCTAGCATCACTACTCTGGGCGGCTCTGACTTAGAATACGTGAACAACTACAAATACCTGGGTGTCTGGTTAGACTGTAAACTCTCCTTCCAGACTCACATTAAGCAGCTCCAATCAAAAATTACATCTAGAATCGGCTTCCTATATCGCAACAAAGCATCCTTCACTCATGCTGCCAAACATACTCTCATAAAACTGACCATCCTACCGATCCTCGACTTCGGTGATGTCATCTATAAAATAGCCTCCAACACTCTACTCAACAAACTGGATGCAGTCTATCACAGTGCCATCCGTTTTGTCATCAAAGCCCCATACACTACCCACCATTGTGACCTGTACGCTCTTGTTGGTTGGCCCTAGCTTCAAACTCGTCTCCAAACCCACTGGCTACAGGTTATCTACAAGTCTCTGCTAGGTAAAGCCCCGTCTTATCTCAGCTCACTGGTCACCATTGCAGCACCCACTCGTAGCAAGCGCTCCAGCAGGTATATCTCACTGGTCACCCCCAAAGCCAATTCCTCCTTTGGTCGTCTTTCCTTCCAGTTCTCTGCTGCCAATGACTGGAATGATCTCTGAAGCTGGAGACTCATATCTCCCTTACTAGCTTTAAGCACCAGCTGTCAGAGCAGTTCACAGATCACTGCACCTGTACATAGCCAATTTGTAAACAGCCCATCTATCTACCTACCTCATCCCCATACTGTATTTATTTATTTATCTTGCTGCTTTGCACCCCAGTATCTCTACTTGCACATTCATCTTCTGCACATCTACCATTCCAGTGTTTAATTGCTAAATTGTAACTATTTCGCCACCATGGCCTATTTATTGCCTTAACTTACCTCATTTGCACACACTGTATGTAGACTTTTTGTTTTCTTTAGTTCTACTGTATTATTGACTGTATGTTTTGTTTATTCCATGTGTAACTCTGTGTTGTTGCATGTGTCGTATTGCTATGGGTTTGTCTTGGCCAGGTCGCAGTTGCAAATAAGAACTTGTTCTGAACTAGCCTACCTGGTTAAATAAAGGTGAAATAAAAATAAATAAAAATAAAATACCAACAAGCCTTCGAAAGTTGAGAGCTAGGACAACTACAAAATCCCTGCCAGGAATGTACAAAACTGTATAAATTCAGGAAAGAGTCTGAATGAGGACTACAATGAGCCGCATTGATTTTGGCAATGTTGGCAGCTTTGCAGACAGCTTATTTTGCAACAATCAGTCAGACGCTTGAGCAACTTAATTATCACAAAATGTAGTATGCCAGATAATTGTATGCTATGAAAATGAGAGTATAGTGTTCCTTGTAAAGCCATCAATTATAACACCTTAACCAAGATCTAAAGACCACAAAATCTGCATGTGACAATGATTAAGTACATACACCATCATTCCACCAAACCCACCGCACTAGACGGCAAAAAACATCCTCAGTGCCTTCTGGTGTAAAAAATAGAGGAAGCTGTCCACTGTTTCTAGTGCTGAATAGTGCTTCCATCTTGTGGCTTTGACCTGCTACTGCAAACTTGCAACAAAAGGACAACAATTCCCCAGACATTCAGATTTATTTCACAGTGAAAAGAACGCCAACTGCTTTGCTATGAATAGACATATTGTGGTCACAAAGATTGTTATACAAATCTGATGTCTTCATGCTTTAAAAATATTTTTTTTTGCAAATATAAATATATTGTTATGGGCTATGGGTCTTGCAAACAGTCTCCAACTTTTCCTCCTGTCCTTGTCAACTGTTCTCCTTCCTCCCCTTAATGCTGTCCCATTAAGACAGGCAGAGTCAGAGCCCTCCTAAGGAGCTCCATCTGTCCCATGCTCCCTTCTCCCTGGTGTGTGTTTGAGCGCTGGCACACAGTGCCAATCCATTCATCAGGCCCTGTCCAGCCTAAACACTCACCACACTGAGGACACATTCACCTTGGGCTGCCTCACTCTCACACACTGTGCTGCTGTGTGTGTGTGTGTGTATTTGTATCACAATGTGTTCATTACAAACCACTCTAATAACATCAGGATAAGGCCCCACAGTAGCTTGAATATTGTGCAGCTGTAAGGTTAACCATATTTTTCTCTTACCCTCTAACATTATTGTGCAATTCAGCTTGAAGACATAGACAATTTACAATACCTTTAGTTCTCAATTACTTACTGTGTACTGCAGTTGGTATCCCTGCTTAGATTTAGGCTGGGCTCCAACCCGATAGCGCTTTGTCGGCAAAGCACGTTTTAAAGCCAATGTTTCCGTGTTCGCGGATTCAAGGTCAACGCTTCAATCAGAAAGTACCTTTAAATGGCACACTGTCCAAATTCGCAATCAGATTGAATCCCGGCCCTGTTTGGCAAGTATATTCTTCAAAACACTTGCCCCAACCCTAGCCAGGTAGTCACATGTGATGTCTTGCCTTGGCCATGGAGAATCTCTATGATGTGGAGGAAGAGGAGGAGTAGCAGAGAGGAGGACATTATAGATTGAGAGGAGAATGGTCTTGCTCTTTCCTGGTTGTCCATAGTCACACAATGGGCATCTGTAATAACAAGTAATCACAAGTAGTCTAGTTAACAACATACATGTTTTGAGAACATCTCTGACAGTGACTTCTGGTTTATTTTTCAGGTTAAGTGCTAGTGGTGATAAAACGGTGCCATGTTGAGACAGAGCCATCTCCCAACAAGAAGCTAAGTGATGAAACTGACCTCATCTGAAATACAATGAGAGAGTTGTGCAGCTATTAAAATCCTGCTGACCACCATGTCCTCTGCTGGATGGTAACGTCATGCAGCTGCTAAATCAATAAGCATAGCTTTACAGTTTTATGGCCATTTGTCACGTCCTGACCTTAGTTCCTTTTTTATGTCTCTATTTCGGTTTGGTCAGGGTGTGAGTTGGGGTGGGCATTCTATGTTGTTCATTCTATGTTTTGTTCTGTGTGGTGTATTTCTATGTGTTTGGCCTGGTATGGTTCCCAATCAGAGGCAGCTGTCAATCGTTGTCTCTGATTGAGAACCATACTTAGGTAGCCCGTTCCCACCTGGGTTTGTGGGTAGTTGTTTTTTTTATTTTTTTTATTTTGTATCTGTGTCTGCACCAGACAGAACTGTTTCGTGTTGGTCTAATTTTGTTATTTTGTCTTAGTGTTCTGAGTTTAAATAAATATTAACATGGACACGTACCACGCTGCATTTTGGTCCGATCTTGACTACTCTTTCTCAGATGACAAGGAGAACAGTTACACCATTCCTGCAAACTCAAGTCACATTCAACTGAAATGGAATATTATGCAAAATCATTGTGCACGCATTTATGACCAACATTTAGAGAATAGGCACAGCCTTCTCCACATACTGTTTTACATGTGGCAACTTCAGTCACACTTTCACTTGGAAGGATGTGCTTGGAGAAGTGTTAATAGCTCTGTAATGGAACATTACATACAGTACATTACTGAATCCTTTGACCCACATACAGTGGAGAGGATAATGCAAAGAGTGAGACCATGGCCATCAGATAGCTGGACACCTTTTAATTTGTGGCCTGCTTTTATGTGTAATTATGTTGTGCACAGAGGAGAGCATCAAGCACCTAAGTACCTGCTAAGTGCCTTTATATTAACTGTCTACGTCCCACTCAGTCACCCTCAATAACATGGCAAAAGAGCCGAATGACCAATCGAAAGCTTTTTACTTTATAATGCATTGCTTGCCTATTACAGGAGGACAGAGAAGCACAGCGACTATTATAGACAGAATGATAGAGAGCAGCTATTAACACCCCTGCAAGCTGGACATTCCTTTCTCTTTTTCAGACCCTGCTATAAATACACTCTCTATGTCACTATCTCTCTAGATCTATATTTCATTTTGTTTTCTCTATCTGGAGGGCCATTTACAGAAAACAACTAAATGAACAGTGCTATAGTTTGCTGGTGACAGCTGCATATTGAGTAATGATTTGAAACATTGTACTTTGTATCAGTTCAGATGACATTACAAAAACGTCCATGGTCAGTCTGCACTGTTGTCCTTGGAAATAGAACCTCAACCTAAAATATTCTATACACCAAGTTATACGTGTGTGACCTGCCCGCTTTGGGGTGTGGCCCCTCCATCTCTTATGAAGTCATGCTACCGCCCAACGCTTCTTGTCACAGCAGCTCTCTGACTGGGATTATAACACAGTTTTTTTGTTAAGAACAAGGACAAACAAATCACTTTTCCTCTTGTCAGTTAATGACAGCGCCAGCTGACAATAGCTAGGAAGGAAGATATTCTACAAACGCTGGTTGTTGTCTTACCTGTCCCAAACCTGCCAGGTTCAAAACAGAAAATGACCCGCCCCCCCATCCATCCACAGTAAGTACCATGTCAAGACAACTGCTGTAAATTCCACCACAAGGAGGAGAGAGTTAAAGTGAGGGGTGTGAAAAGAGAGAAGCAGCGAGGGAGAGAGGATAAATATTGAAGATCATTCTCCATTACCTTCCCTGCATATTTCCTATGATTTTTCTCTTTTGAATGCAGGCTACTGCCCTTGCTACCCATGAACAACATTGTTGAGGAGAGAGAGTAAACCTGAGAGAGAATGAGCAAGTAAGAGAGAGAGAGAGAGAGAGGGAGAGAGGGGGGGGGTGAAACAGAGAGAGAGAAAGAGAGAGCGAGAGAGAGGGGGGGTGTAACAGAGAGAGAGAGAGAGAGAGAGGGGGGGTGAAACAGAGGGAGAGGAAAGAGAGTATAGCGGGATAATGTAGTTTATGCAGACTTGTGTTACAAGCCCCACTCTCATCCTTAACTATAATTGAAAGGATCAAAGCATTTCTTGTTAGCGCACTCTTAGAAGAAAGGCTTCCAAAAGGGATCTTCAGCTGTCCCCATAGGAGAACACTTGTTGGTTCCAGGTAGAACTATCACTATCACTATAACTATAACTGATCACTTAGTCTTCTGATTAATTAATTATTCTTTACCTCACGCTAGTCTCATTCCAAACGTCAGAAATTGTTGGTTATCTGCACGAACCCAGTCTTCTTTATGATTCATCCATACATCGATTGTCTTAAAATCATTTATTTACTAAGTACTCACAGAAATGCATAACACAAACAAACAAAGTAGATATGGTTACAAAGAAATGATAGGGGAATGTGCCCTAGTGGGCTAAACCGGCATGGCGGCTTGTTAGATAAAAAGGGAAGTGGGGGTCGAATGAAATAAGACAACACACAGTTGATAATTATAACAATTGAAATACTAATCCTTTGCACATGAAGGCTCACTCATTTGGGAATTATTGCAATCAATATATATATATTTACGCTCAGTGTGTCGTCCTGATATCTGTTGGAAGGTTAGTTTCTCTCGTGGTTAGAATGGATAGTTCAGAGCAACATTCATTCATGTCGTTATGAATAGATGTTTCGGTGGTTGTCGGTCTTCGCATTCAATGATACCGAATTCCTAGCTGCAGACTAGTAATTAGTATCAAAGATTTGTTCTTATTCTGTCGGTATCGATAGTCCTAGAGTTTCGGCAATTGCAATTGCAATTGCTCGGCCTCTGACCGCAAGGCACTTCAGAGGGTAGTGCGTACGGCCCAGTACATCACTGGGGCAAAGATGCCTGCCATCCAGGACCTCTACACCAAGTGGTGTCAGAGGAAGGCCCTAAAAATTGTCAAAGACCCCAACCAAATGGTTACCCAGACTATTTGCTTTTTCCGCTGCTGCTACTCTCTGTTTATCTTATATGCATAGTCACTTTAACAATACATTCATGTACATACTACCTAAATTGGCCCGACCAACCAGTGCTCCCGCACATTGGCTAACCGGGCTATCTGCATTGTGTCCCACCACCCGCCAACCCCTCCTTTTACGCTTCTGCTACTCTCTGTTCATCATATATGCATAGTCACTTTAATGATACCTACATGTACATACTACCTCAATAAGCCTGACTAACAGGTGTCTGTATATAGCCTTGCTACTCTTTTTTCAAATGTCTTTTTACTGTTGTTTTATTTCTTTACTTACCTACACACACATACCTTTTAATCGCACCATTGGTTAGAGCCTGTAAGTAAGCATTTCACTGTAAGGTTTACACCTGTTGTATTCGGCGCATGTGACAAATACACTTTGATTTGATTTGATTTGAACAACCATTACAACCTTAGCTTATACTCAGGTTTTATGGTCTGGTCTCAAACCTTAGCCCTCTCGTGGAAATCGAGGTAGGCTGATCTCGTCTCAACCTTTAGCCCTCTCGTAATTGAGTTAAGCTCGGTCTGGTGATAGAAAACCCGTGTGGGGGTTTTATTCGGAAGAGCAGAAAAGGGCCTGTCCCATGACGCCAGACCATAACTGTGCTCATGGGCGGTCCTCTGATTTAGTTCAACTCCAAAGGGAATTGGAGTTTCCTTCATTAAACAGTCTAAAATCAAATTACATAATTTCACAAATAGTTTCATCTTTACTCATTAATTTTATACAACCATTAGATGTAAGCCTCTTAACGGAGACACTTGTATAAACATGGTTATGGTAATGATCTGTATTGTCTCTCATGAGTTTCACAAAATTGTACCAAATGAACCAGTACATAGCTGGATTCTTCACCGATCTTTTATACCTTCCCCAGTTCTGTGAGGTGGAATAAATAATATGAAACTCACTCTCTCTCTATACTGTCTGGCCATGAGGAGAGGATCTCCTCCAGGAATTTACGACCTCTCTGACCACAGCAGCCTGAGTGTAGGAGAGGGGGGGGGGGGGGGGGGGGGTATGGTGCAGAGGTAGGGGGATGGTGCTCGCTGTGTCCAAAGAGGGCAACGTCATGACAACAACAATCTCTGCAACACTCCACCAATCAGGGCTTTATAGTAGAGTGGCCAGACGGAAGCCTGTCCTCAGTAAAAGGCACATGACAGCCCACTTGGAGTTTTCCAAAAGGCACAAAAAGGAGTCTCAGACCATGAGAAACAAGATTATCTGGTCTGATGAAACCAAAGATTTCAAGGGAGTTTTTCCTAGCCACCGTGCTTCTACACCTGCATTGCTTGCTGTTTGGAGTTTTAGGCTGGGTTTCTGTACAGCACTTTGAGATATCAGCTGATGTAAGAAGGGCTATATAAATACATTTGATTTGATTTGCTTGAACTCTTTGGCCTGAATGCCAAGCGTCACCTCTGGAGGAAACCTGGCACCATCCCTACTGTAAAGCATGGTGGTGGCAGCATCATGCTGTGGGGATGTTTTTCAGTGGCAGGGACTGGGAGACTAGTCAGGATCAAGGCAAAGATGAATGGAGCAACGTACAGAGAGATCCTTGATGAAAACCTGCTCCAGAGCGCTCAGGACCTCAGACTGGGGCAAAAGGTTCACCTTCCAACAGGACAATGACCCTAAGCAAACAGCCAAGACAACACAGTGGCTTCAGGACTAGTCTCTGAATGTCCATGAGTGGCCAAGCCATAGCCCGGATTTGAACCCAATCAAATATCTCTGGAGAGACCTGAAAATAGATGTGCAGTAACGCTTCCCATCCAACCTGACAGTGCTTGGGAGGATCTGCAGAGAATAGAATGGGAGAAACTCCCCAAGTACAGGTGTGCCAAGCTTGTAGCGTCATACCCAAGAAGACTCGAGGCTGTAATCGCTGCCAAAGGTGCTTCAACAAAGTACTGAGTATTTATGTAAATGTGGTACTTCAGTTGTTTTTTATTTTTTTTAAATTTGCAAAAACTTCAACAAGTTTTTATTTTGCTTTGTCATCATGGAGATGGTGTGTAGCTTGATGAGGGGATTAAAAAATATATACATTTTAGAATATGGCTGTAACATAACAAAATGCATCACTTCCAACCGCAAGGAGCTACAGATGGAAGTGCGAACGGCCCAGTACGTCACTGAGTCCAAGCTTCCTGTCATCCAGGACCTCGATACAAGGCGGTCAGAGGAAGGCCCTAAAAATTGTAAAAGACCTCAGCCTCCCTAGTCATAGACTGTTCTCTGTGCTACCACATGGCAAGCGGTACTGGAGCGCCAAGTCTAGGTCCAAAAGGCTTCTAAACTGCTTCTACCCCCATTGCTGAACAGCTAATCAAATGGCTACGCAGACTATTTGCATTGAACCCCCCTCTCCTTTTTATACACTGCTGCTACTCGCTGTTTATTATCTATTATCTATGCATAGTCACTTCACCACTACCTACATGTACATAATACCTCAATTACCTCGACTAACCTGTAACCTCACACATTGACTTGGTAGCGGTACCCCCTGTTTATAGCCTTGTTATTGTTATTTTATTGTTGCTCTTCTATTTTTTACTTTAGTTTATTTAGTTAAAAAAAATCTTAAAACTGCATTGTTGTTTAAGGACTTGCAATTAAGCATTTCACCTGTTGTATTAGGCGCATGTGACTAATACAATTTGATTTGATAGATTTTGGACTGTAATTTAGCTGTGTTGATCATGGATCATCATTTAGTTGTGTCGATCCTGGATCGTCGTTTAGCTGTGTCGATCCTGGATTGTCGTTTAGCTGTGTCGATCCTGGATCGTCGTTTAGCTGTGTCGATCCTGGATCGTCGTTTAGCTGTGTCAATCCTGGATCGTCGTTTAGTTGTTTTGATCCTGGATCATCATTTAGCTGTGTTGATCGTGGATCATTATTTAGCTGTGTTGATCCTGGATCATCATTTAGTGTGTTGATCCTGGATTGTTGTTTAGCTGTGTTGATCCAGTTCATCCCATAAAATCCAAAAAACATATATATTTTTTTTTGGACTATAGAGAATGGTGTAGGATTGAAATCTGAGTGAGGTAAGGCTACAGTAGGGTTGCAGTAATCTGGTAATTTTCCCCAAATTCCTTGGTTTTCCAGAAAATCTGGTAGGAAGATTCCTGGAATCAGGATGGAATAAGCAAGAAATCAGAAAAGTTACCAGATTTTTGTAACCACGGGTAAGGGGAGACGTAGCAGACGTGAGTCGGACTCACATTCTCGTGATGGTGATGAGGTAGCCCTGCCTGTGACTTTAAAATCAGTGTCACCATCGGTCCAAAAGGAAATGACCTCTTGGCCTTTTGGTTAAGATGTTGGTTTTCCACGGAGGAGACTGAGGTTCAGATCCCACCTGTGACAGAGGCCTGATTCAGAGGTGGGTTTCTTGACCTGGGCACAGTGGACTTGTTTAGGGGTAAGGACTAATGAAAGTTGTACTCATGTACTAAGGTTCATTGCCAGGTTCACTCCAAATGTTTATGCTGTATTAGGGCCTTATCGGGGCCTTGGAGTATAGTGTTTGTATGCGTCTCCAACACCTTTAATTGGTAGAATTCCTATGAGTTTTGGACCTCATTATGTCAGAGCCTTGAATACAGGTTATAACGGTATCCTCTGGTGAGAGAAAATTAAAGTCAAACAAACATCATTAAGGAGTTGTTCACTTACCCAGTAGAGATGCTATGATGCTGTGTCATCAGTCACAGAGCACAGGTTGTTTTGCTGATGAAATATGCTCTTTGGGAATCATGAGGTCTACCGAGGCGAAATCACTATGTAGTAGTTGTGTGTCAGTGTGTGTGTGTGAGGCCTATACTTGGTTGAGTGCTATGTGTCACTTTTACAAAGCCTTGCATGTAAATTCTAACAGGACCCTCTGGAATCTGAGAGAACAACAACAAACCAGAAAATTATGATTGGGTCAGAATACTGCAGGGTATAAATTTGATTTGTTCCCATGATGTAGCAGTCTCCCTCAACTTGAATCATTATTTCATCATTCAGTTCAGATGGACAACTCTCTGGAATGTCCATTAGAGCATACAAAATAAAGTTCTGTCATCTTATCAACTTCCTGACTCTCAATTTGATATGCACAGTGAAAATGTCATATGCCATGATGACTCGTGTAGTCTCGCAATGCCATCCTTCCAAATCTTGTTTTGTTGACTCGATTATTAGAAGTCTGGGAAACTTCAGTATGGGACTTTGCGTTTGAATGGGAGGGCTGGCTGAGGTTAACACCCATTACTAGTTTTGTATCTCATGATAGCTTGTTGCAAGCCAGAAACATTTTCATGTTTGGAGCTCCACATATACAAAGTATTTCTGGTACTCAGGTTTCTGAGTTGACCATTGAGCCGGATAGAGGGACCTCTTCGCCCAAAGCCTGTTTTAGCATGGGCAACAGCTTTGAGGGCTTTCAACATTGTTACGTTGTCAACTGGGTGGGACTTGCTAAAGGTTAAGGGAGAATCACGGAAGTCCATCCAGGTCAACAGGAGGTGTCAGCCAGTAAATTTGACTGCTGAGCAAACATTCCATACCAAGTAGAATTGTCGAGTGTCTGCCGGCCGAGATGACTTAAACAGAGTGCCAGACCTAATTTGCAAACCAAGTACAAACCAATTCTACATCTACAAATGGGTGAACATTATTGCTGTCAGTTTCCCACTGATGTGTGGAACCTCTAACACATCACGCAGACAGCAAACGAATGAACAGTGAACGAATGTACAAACCGACAATCAGTCCGGTGATTTTTCTAATTTATACCTTTTCAGACTATGTACACTCCAGCACAGTAGGTGATGTGTACCGTTTCAATGTATTTACAAACTGCCAATACACTCAGAAGTAGAAGAAGAAGAAATTGACGAATTGAAAATGGAAATGCCAATGCTGTCACAGAAACAGTCAATGCAAAGATAGGTGTGGAGCTGATGCATCTACTGTAATGCCTAACATACCTGGTCTAATGCTGTTCACATGTTCTCTCAATTTTGAACAAGCATTTTTTGGAACTGTGGTCAAGCGTACCTGAAGCAGAACAGTAATCAAATCGAACATTTGATCATTTGGGGCGGCAGGGTAGCCTAGTGGTTTGAGCGTTGGACTAGTAACCAGAAGCTTGCAAGATCAAATCCCCAAGCTCACAAGGTGTCGTATAGAATCTGTCGTTCTGCCCCTGAATAGGCAGTTAACCCACTGTTCCTAGGCCGTCATTGAAAATAAGAATTTTTTCTTAACTGACTTGCCTAGTTAAATACAATTTTATGGCTTTTGTATGGCAAATGTGTATGATTTTTCACAACATTAGTTATATTCAAAGTTGCAGAGAAGAACAGTTTTTCTCAATTGCGTAAAATCTTCTTTTTTTTGATCTGTGTTGAAACGTAGCTATTGCAGAACAGCAATGACCAAATGCTCAAATACAGTACCAGTCAAATGTTTGGACACATCTACTCATTCAAGGGTTTTTCTTTATTTGTACTATTTTCTACATTGTAGAATAATAGAGAAGACATCAAAACTACAAAATAACACATTGTCCCACATATAAATACAGTAATGTAATCACACTTAAGGGTAACAAAAATATATGAGCGAAACTTCATGGAGTAGGCAATTCAAGCAGTTGGTGGTGCCTGCTGATGTCATCGGCCACCCCCTTGCTTGAGGAACAATAGAATCTAGAAGCAATAGAGAACAAACTATTGTACTGTTTGTTGCTACTTGGATACCTGCCAATCTTAATAACTATTTCATCAAACTCTGTATTTAACAAGTTTACCAAGGTTTTAGTTTTGTCCACATACAACTATTTCACCCCGAACACTTTACCTGGACATATATCTGCAGGACCTCCTCCAGCCCAAAAAAATAAAGTAATATTATGCCTTCTCATTGCAGTCACTGTACTCTTAATGTACAGGAGAACTATCACCTTAGGGTGAAGATTGCCGAGTTGCAAGATCGGCTTCAGACGCAATAGTTACAGTAGGCAAGCATCTGTGCCACCAGTTATTACAGCTAGTAGAGTTAATCCCCTGCATTGTCTCCTCAGCCAGACAATGTTCTCATGTCTTCTGGAAATAAATGCTTTAATGCACAACCGGTGTCACGCATTCAGCCGACATACACTTTCAATCGGTTTTCCCCGCTAAGCAATGAGTCAGAGTCAGAGCCTTCTCAAGTCTCTCCTCCACCCATTACAGGGTCTGAGCTGCCGAAGCTTCCCACCATTAGCTCTGACAAATTGAAAACCCCATGTCATTGAGGACTCTATTACCTGCAATATTAGACCTAAAAATAATCATCCAGCGATCATAAATTGTTTACCAGGGGGCAGGGCTACCGACGTAAAGGTTAATCTGAAGATGCTGCTGGCTGAGGCTAAAACTAGTGAGTATAGATGGTATATGGATATTGTTATCCACGTTGACACCAACGATGTTAGGATGAAACAGTCAGAGGTCACCAAACGCAACATAACTTCAGCGTGTAACTTAGCTAGAAAGATGTTTTGGCATCAAGTAATTGTCTCTGGCCCCCACGCAGTTAGGGGGATTGATGAGCTCTACAGCAGACACACACAACTAAATTGCTGGTTGAAAACTGTTTTTTTGCCTCTCCCAAAATATAGAATTTGTAGATAACTGGCCCTCTTTCTGGGACTTCAACACAAACAGGACCATGCCTGGCCTGCTGAGGAGTGACGCACTCCATCCAAACTGGCTGGGTATTCTCATCTTTTCTATCAACATAGACAGGGCTCTAATTCATCTAGCTCCACAATGAGATAGGGTGCAGGCCAGGCAGCAGACTGTTAGCCAGCCTGCCCTCGGGCTTGTGTGGTGGAGGAGATCTTTATGGGCAGCAGGTGGCCTAGTGGTTAGAGTGTTGTACTAGTAACCGAAAGGTTACATGACCGAATCCCCGAGCAGACATGGTAAAAAATATGTGGTTCTGCCCCTGAACAAGGCAGTTAACCTACTGTTCCTAGGCCCTCATTGAAAATAAGAATTTGTTCTTAACTGACTTGCCTAGTTAAATAAAGGTAAAATATATATATATACTCTTGTCTGTTGATATCCCCTAGTGCAGGTATTCCCAAACGGGGGTATGGGTACCGTCGGGGGTACGCCACATAAAAATGTGAATCAAATTTAAAAAAAATATCCTTTCTTTATTTAAATTATTTTATAAAAAATCAACACATTTTCGAACAGTCCATTTAGTGAGGCCCGCATCCATAGAGACACATACCATCTCTACTACCAGCAGTAGAACACCTGCACCTGTCGACGACACAAGTTGTTCTGCTTCCACGAGCACATCCAATGCTAGCATCAATAATTCTACATTTGGTGTTCGCCCAGCTAGCATGGAAACTGGCAGTTGTGAATCTGATGCAGCCGAAGAGCTACAGCCCCCTTATCCGGGAAAGCACTGAACAACAGATAGGGACGTTGCACCATCGAAGAGGCGCTAACAAGATGCAAACTGCCTTTCCTCAGCCACAGTGTGTTACATGTGCAAAGTACTATCTCACAACTGGTACTATCAAGTACTATCTCACAGCTGAATTAAACCATTACTTTTGCGCAGATATTTAGAAACAAAACATGCCAATTTGAAAAACAAGCCACAGGAGTTTTTTGAGTGAGAATTAAGATGACTTTTGAGTAGTAAGAAGTATAAAAGCAAAAGATACCATTAATAAGAAGTTGCTAGAAGTGTCTTAAATGATGAGCTACAGAGTGGCTAGGACAGGCATGCCCCAAACTATTGTGGAGGACTTCATTCTTCCTGCTGCGGCGGATATGACTGGGACAATGCTGGGGGAAAAGCCAAAAAACAATACAGACAACGCCTCAATCAAACAACACTTTTTCACAACACATCAGTGACATGGCAGGAGATATTTTAAAATATTAACGCTTTGCATACAGAGGATATTTTGAAAGTACTCGACAGCTTTGTGATATCAAATGGACTTTGGTGGTCAAAATGTGTTGGTATCTATACAGATGGCACAAAAGCCATGACAGGGAGACATAGTGGAGTGGTAACGCGCGTGCAAGCAGTTGCTCCCGAAGCAACTTGGGTGCACTGCAGCATCCACCGAGAGGTTCTTGCTGCCAAGGAAATGCCTGACAGCTTAAAATGCATTTTGGACACTACAGTGAAAGTGGTTAACTTTATTAAAGCAATGCCCCTGAACTCTTGTGTATTTTCTGCCCTATGCAATGTATCGCTTTTACAACATACAGAAGTGCGCAGGTTATCAAGGGATAAAGTATTGACATGTTTTTTATTTTAAATTGAGAGACAAGCTTCAAGTTTTCTTTAATAAAGCTAGGGGGCAGAATTTTCACTTTTGGATAAATAGCGTGCCCAATTTCAACTTCCTGCTACTCATGCCAAGAATATAAGATATGCATATTATTCAGAGATTTGGATAGAAACACTCTGAAGTTTCTAAAACTGTTTGAATCATGTCTGTGAGTATAACAAAACGTATGTAGCAGGCAAAACCCAGAGGACTAACTGTTCAGATTTTTTTCTTTCCCCCTCTCTGTTCCCTCTATTGTCTTTGCCATGAGGTATTTCATAGGAACCTATTTTCAGTTCCTACCGCTTCCACCGGATGTCGCCAGTCTTTGGAATTTGGTTAAGCTTATTCCTTTGTGCAATGAAGAAATAGGCCAACTCGGAACTGGGGACACTTTTGTGAGTTGCACAAGACGTGAAAAGCAGCGCTGGTTTATTATCTTTCCTGTATTGAATACAGATTGCCCTGTCTGCAATTTGATCGATTATTAACGTTTAAAAATACCTAACATTGTATTACAAAATGTAACGATTCTCTTCTTGTGAAGTAGAGGCGGACCAAAGCGCAGCGTGGTGGTTGTTCATTGTATTTTATTCACGACACTATACATGAACAAACTAACGAAAAAACAAGAAACGTGAGAACTCAAAACCTAATACAGCCTATCTGGTGAATACTACACAAAGACAGGAACAATCACCCACAAACACACAGTGAAACCCAGGCTACCTAAGTATGATCCTCAATCAGAGACAACTAATGACACCTGCCTCTGATTGAGAACCATACTAGGCCGAAAACATAGAACTGCCCCAAAACATAGAAAAACAAACATAGACTGCCCACCCAACTCACGCCCTGACCATACTAAATAAATACAAAAACAAAGGAAATAGAGGTCAGAACGTGACACAAAAGCAGTTTGAAATATTTTCGCAAAGTTTATAGGCAACTTTTGAAATATTTTGTAGTAAGAAAGCGTTTTTTGTAAGCTGTTTTTTTCTGGATCAAACGCGCTTTATAAATGGACATTTTGGATATATATGGACGGAATTAATCAAACAAAAGGACCAATTATGATGTTTATGGGACATATTGGAGTGCCAACAAAAGAAGCTCGTCAAAGGTAATGCATGTTTTCTTTTGTGTGTAGCGCCTGCAGGGTTGTAAAATGCTAGCTCCTTTGTTCACTGCTGGTGTAGACGGTGCAGGCTATCAGATAATAGCTTCTTATGCTTTCGCCGAAAAGCATTTTTTAAATCTGACATGTTGGCTGGATTCACAACGAGTGTAGCTTTAATTGAGTATCTTACATTGTGTGATTTAATGAACGTTTGAATTTTATTGCATTTTATTTGAATCTGGCGTTCTGCATTTCCCCTGGAAATTGACCAGTTGAGACATTTGCGTCCCGCCTATCCTTTGACCATGATATTCTCTTGTCTGACCGATGACAAGTTTCTGACACAACTGGCCTATCTGGGCGATGTTTTTTCTCACCTGAATGTTCTGAATCTAGGATTACAGGGACGCTACACAACTATATTCAATGTGCAGGACAAAATTGAAGCTATGATTAAGAAGTTGGAGCTCTTCTCTGTCTGGAGAACCCACAGGTCTTTCCATCATTGTATGATTTCACAGACAATGTCAAATGTGATATAGTTGAGCACCTTAGTGAGTTGGGTATGCAATTATGCAGGTACATTCCCAAAACGGATGATGCAAACAACTGGTTTCCTTATGCCTTTCATGCCCTGCCTCTAGCCCACTTACTATCTGACCAAGAGATCCTCATCCAAATTGTAACAAGCGGTTCTGTGAAAATTGAATTTAATCAGAAGCCACTGCCAGATTTCTGGATTGGGCTGTGCTCAGAGTATCCTGCCTTGGCAAATCGTGCTGTTAAGACACTGATGCCCTTTGCAACCAAGTACCTATGTGAGAGTGGATTCTTGGCCCTCACTAGCATGAAAACTAAATACAGGCACAGACTGTGTGTAGAAAATTGACTGAGACTCTCTCC
Source organism: Oncorhynchus mykiss (assembly GCF_057628025.1). Classification (NCBI taxonomy): domain Eukaryota; kingdom Metazoa; phylum Chordata; class Actinopteri; order Salmoniformes; family Salmonidae; genus Oncorhynchus; species Oncorhynchus mykiss. The sequence continues at coordinate 24,136,988 of NC_143033.1, read as the reverse complement.
AATACAACCCAACTTTGCAGAGTTATGAGCATCCTTTCAAGCACACTCTTCTCATTAACATGTGGTGAGTTATTCACAATTTTTGGTGAACAAATCAGGTTTTATATGTAAGACGGTTAAATAAAGAGCAACATTATTGATGATTATTATTTGTGCCCTGGTCGTATAAGAGCTCTTGGTCACTTCCCACGAGCCGGGTTGTGACAAAAAACTCACACTCATTCTTATGTTTTATAAAAGTAAATGGGGTACGCAGCTGGAGATTGAATGTTTGAAGGGGTACGGGATTATACAAAATTTGGGAAACACTGCTCTAGTGGTATGGGGGGCTGTGCTTCGGCAAAGTGGGTAGGGTTATATCCTGCCTGATTGACCCTGTATCGTCGGAGACGAGTTGAGACTGGCCGGGGGCCCTAAGCAACCGCTTATGTCGCTTATGCCTGTAGCCGGCCGTGGCCCATCCCCCCCACTTGTGCCATGTCAGAGAACTCCTGGACAACCTATTGTGCGTTTTTTTTTATAAGTAAACAGGGTGATAAATGAGCTGAAAAGGAGACTTGATCAGGTTGTAAATCACAGCTCGTACATTGTTTGCTGCCTGATGTTTAAGTTTCAGTCATTCAATATTTTGGACAAATATGTGCGAAAGTAAGGCGGGAATCTCAACACAATCAAACTAGCATGGGCAATGATCATAAGTCATACCGTGGCTAATAGGCTATCATATCAACAGTTTTAATGTATTTCTTGCGTACACTAAAAACAGAGAAACATGTTGTAGCTCGCTAGCTGGCTGCTGGGAGGATGTAATGTCATCGCTTGGACGAATGGCTAAAGCTAAATAAGATGTAATTTCGTCATTTGTTAGCTAGCTAACAATAAATGTGACACACCTCTTGAACTAATGTTATCCACGGTTAGCATATGTCTTAGTTGTCAATCAAATGTATTTGGCATTGATCAAATTGTCAGGCACGAAAGCTGGTTAATCCTACTCAGTTGTCAAAAACGTGGGTTATGGGACATAAGCAGTTATTTGAGGGCAGGCTGCAACAGGGCTAGCGAGCAGGCTACTATTCACCATCGTATCAATGCAATTACTCGCTGAAAAAGTTTGACAGAGTTTATCCAAAGATACTGGTTTGCCCTTTTGTCTGTCGTTTATCCCTGACTAGATTTCATTCGTGCTGTTGCAGCTCCCTGTGAAAACACAGTTCAAAGTGAATTGCATGTCCTTATATTGCAACGGCTTATTTCCATATACACCAACTGTAGCTCTGATTGGTTATGGTGCACCAGTCTGTTTAAAGTCTGCGCATGGACAAGATTGACGTGTTTTTATTAATTTATAATCGACTGTGGTGTTTATTAATTGTCCAAACACACGGCCGCTTTCCCATTCACATTAATATAAAAATGTAACAAATACCCAATTCAACTTAATTCCCAAACATTCTATGAATATATGAAAATGTGAAATGACCGTATCCATGTGTATGCTTCTCACAAAATTTTTAATAATTCACCATATTCTAAATAAGCATATTTTAATTAGATTTAATGATGCTAAAACGCTGTTCGTTCTTATAAGGTTTTTGTTCAGACTATTACCACATTGTTTTCATCAAGGGATAAATGTGTGTTGATTAAAGTGGTGTTGATACAACATGATTTGGCAGGATTGGATTGACTTGTTGATTGCAGAAGGCAGAAACTTGTTTTAAAAGAGCAACCTGCAGTTCAAACAATAACAAAGTGTCTCATCTCGCCACAATTTCCGCAAACTGCTAAGGGATGAGGCTGGAGAAATGTAATGGAAAAAAGCCATTTGAACCTGTGGCCCTCAACAACCTGCCACCTGATCTACGGTGATCTTCTCATTCAAGGACTATGCACTATCATCCTAAAACGGCACATTGCTCTTTTTTTATTTAATGAGTCGGATGGGAAGGATATACTCCAAACACCCAAACAGGCGCTCATCTCCATCCTTCGCTGGAGAAGAAAATTGAGATTGTCACGGTCTGACCTCTATTTCCTTTGTTTTTTGTATTTATTTAGTATGGTCAGGGCGTGAGTTGGGTGGGCAGTCTATGTTTGTTTTTCTATGTTTTGGTCTAGTTCTATGTTCGGCCTGATATGGTTCTCAATCAGAGGCAGGTGTTCGTCATTGTCTCTGATTGGGAACCATATTTAGGTAGCCTGGGTTTCACTGTGTGTTTGTGGGTGATTGTTCCTGTCTTTGTGTTTGCACCAGATAGGGCTGTTTTTGTTCTCACGTTTCTTGTTTTCGTTAGTTTTGTTCATGTATAGTGTCTTCATTAAAATACGATGAACAACCACCACGCTGCGTTTTGGTCCGCCTCTACTACACAACAAGAGAACCGTTACAGAATCACCCACCACAACAGGACCAAGCGGTGTGGTAATGGGCAAAGGAAAAAGCAGCAGCAGGAGCAGCGCGAGGAGGTATGGACATGGGAGGACGAATTAGACGGTAAAGGACCTTGGGCTCAGCCAGGAGAGTATCGCCGCCCCAAGGAAGAACGGGAGGCGGCGAAAGCGGAGAGGCGCTGGTATGAGGAGGCAGCGCGGCGTCGTGGATGGAAGCCCGGGAGTCAGCCCCAAAAATTTCTTGGGGGGGGGCTAACAGGGAGTATGGCTACGCCAGGTAGGAGACCTGAGCCAACTTCCTGTGGTTACCGGTGGGCTAGAGAGACCGGGCAGGCACCGTGTTATGCTGTGGAGCGCACGGTGTCCCCAGTGCGGGTGCACAGCCCGGTGCGGTACATTCCAGCTCCGCGTATCGGCCGGGCTAGAGTGGGCATCGAGCCGAGTGCCATGAAGCCGGCTCTACGCATCTGGTCTCCAGTGCGTCTCCTTGGGCCGGCTTACATGGCACCAGCCTTGCGCACGGTGTCCCCGGTTCGCCTGCATAGCCCAGTGCGGGCTATTCCACCTCGCCGCACTGGCAGGGCGACCGGGACCATTCAACCGGGTAAGGTTGGGCAGGCTCGGTGCTCAAGAGCTCCAGTGCGCCTGCACGGCCCGGTCTATCCGTCACCACCTCCACACCCCAGCCCTCCGGTGGCAGCTCCCCGTACCAGGCTGTCTCTCCGGCCCATCCGTCCAGAGCCTTCCTCCTCTCCAGCTCTGCCGGAGCCTCCCGCCTGTCCGGCGCCTCTGCCGGAGCCTCCCGCCTGTCCGGCGCCTCTGCCGGAGCCTCCCGCCTGTCCGGCGCCTCTGCCGGAGCCTCCCGCCTGTCCGGCGCCTCTGCCGGAGCCTCCCGCCTGTCCGGCGCCTCTGCCGGAGCCTCCCGCCTGTCCGGCGCCTCTGCCGGAGCCTCCCGCCTGTCCGGCGCCTCTGCCGGAGCCTCCCGCCTGTCCGGCGCCTCTGCCGGAGCCTCCCGCCTGCCCGGCGCCTCTGCCAGAGCTTCGCGTCTGCCCGGCGCCATCGGAGCTTCCCGTCTGCCCAGCGCCGCCAGCGCCGCCCGTCTGCCCAGCGCCGCCAGCGCCGCCCGTCTGCCCAGCGCCGCCAGCGCCGCCCGTCTGCCCAGCGCCGCCAGTGCCGCCCGTCTGCCCAGCGCCGCCAGTGCCGCCCGTCTGCCCAGCGCCGCCAGTGCCGCCCGTCTGCCAGGAGCCGCCAATGCCGCCCGTCAGCCAGGGGCCACCAGTGCCGCCAGTCAGCCCAGCGCCAGCGCCGCCAGTCAACCAGGGGCCGCCAGTGCCGCCAGTCAGCCAGGGGCCGCCAGTCAGCCAGGGGCCGCCAGTGCCGCCAGTCAGCCAGGGGCCGCTAGAGCCCCTCCGCCCGGAGCAGCTGTCCCTCTGTCCCGAGCAGCTGTCCCTCTGTCCCGAGCAGCTGTCCCTCTGTCCCGAGCAGCTGTCCCTCTGTACCGAGCAGCTGTCCCTCTGTCCCGAGCAGCTGTCCCTCTGTCCCGAGCAGCTGTCCCTCTGTCCCGAGCAGCTGTCCCTCTGTCCCGAGAAGCTGCCCCTCTGTCCCAAGCAGCCCCTCTGTCCAGTGGGGTCATTGAGAGGGGTGGGCATGGTGAGTAAGCCACGGAGGCGGACACTAAGGCGGACTGAGACAATGGCGAAGTGGGGTCCGCGTCCCGCGCCAGAGCCGCCACCGCGGACAGACGCCCACCCAGACCCTCCCCTATAGGTCAAGGTTTTGCGGCCGGAGTCCGCACCTTTGGGGGGGGGTACTGTCACGGTCTGACCTCTATTTCCTTTGTTTTTTGTATTTATTTAGTATGGTCAGGGCGTGAGTTGGGTGGGCAGTCTATGTTTGTTTTTCTATGTTTTGGTCTAGTTCTATGTTCGGCCTGATATGGTTCTCAATCAGAGGCAGGTGTTCGTCATTGTCTCTGATTGGGAACCATATTTAGGTAGCCTGGGTTTCACTGTGTGTTTGTGGGTGATTGTTCCTGTCTTTGTGTTTGCACCAGATAGGGCTGTTTTTGTTCTCACGTTTCTTGTTTTCGTTAGTTTTGTTCATGTATAGTGTCTTCATTAAAATACGATGAACAACCACCACGCTGCGTTTTGGTCCGCCTCTACTACACAACAAGAGAACCGTTACAGAGATTTTACAGAAAGAGATCAGGGTGACTTGTGCGGATCAGGAGATGAGTGGATAATCTGCCTTTACCGTCTGTACTGCTAGCTAACGTTCATTCGCTGGAAAATAAATAGGACGAACTGAAAGCACGTATATCCTACCAACGGGACATTAAAACTGTAATATCATATGTTTCACAGAGTTGTGGCTGAATGACGACATTATTAACATAGCTGGCGGGTTACACACTCTATCGGCAGGATAGAAAAGCAGCCTCTGGTAAGACACGGGGAGGGGGCCTATGCATATTTGTAAACAACAACTTTTGCACGATATCTAAGGAAGACTCGAGGTTTTGCTTGCCTGAGGTAGAGTATCTCATGATAAGCTGTGGACCACACTATCTATTTTTACAGCTAACGTTAGCTAGTTAGGGCGGTAGGTAGCCTAGTGGTTAGAGCATGGGTGTCAAACTCTGGCCCGTAGGCCAAATTTGGCCCGCGGGGTAATTATATTTGGCCCGCGAGACAATACCAAATTCCTACTAGAGCTGGCCCGCAGGTATTATACAGCGCATTCACCACTAATACTACGAATCCCATAATGCTCTGCTGTTTTCGCGCGCCAATCAGGACAGGACCCAGAAACGCTCTCTCCTCTGTGACAGTAGTCATAGCAACATAGACGCTACAACTGTCAGCGAGCTAACCCTTCCCAAAAATGGCGAAAAGAAAGGCAGAAAACAGGAGCTTTCTGGACAAGTGGGAGGCAGAATATCTGTTTACATATGTAAAAGACAAACCTGTTTGTCTTGTTTGTGGAGTCAACGTGGCTGTAAGTAAGGAGTACAACATTAGACGACACTATGAAACGAAACACCATGACAAATACAAGGACCTGGACATGACTCAAAGGAGCCAGAAAGTAGAGGAGATGAAAAGAAGTTTGGTTTCACAACAGAATATGTTTAAAAAAGCCACATCACAAAGCGAGGCTGCTGTAAAGGCTAGTTATATAGTGGCAGCAGAGATCGCAAAATCAGCCCTCGAATGCCCAGAGAAAAAACAAGCATTTTCAAACATGAGCCTGAGCAGGAACACAGTAGCTGATCGCACATGTGATCTTGCCACCAATCTGTATGACCAGCTGATGGAAAAGGGAAAAGATTTTGTTGCGTTCTCCCTCGCTGTGGATGAGAGCTGCGACGCATCTGATACTGCTCAGCTGTCAGTCTTCATCCGTGGAGTGGACTCAAATCTGTGTGTTACGGAGGAGCTATTAGGATTCAAATCAATGCATGGCACAACCACAGGAAATGAAATCTTTGAGGAGGCCCCGAAATTAACGTTTTCTTTACGCACTTTTTCTTGCTACAAGGCATGGGCTTGAATGGTTGATTGATTTATTATCATTTTATTTGTAAAATTATTAGCCAGTGGAAAAAGTTTATTTTGGTATTTAAATCAGAAGGCTGCAAATAGAAAAGAGGCATACAATTTTTATTTAAATTGTATTTATTTAATAAATGAATGCCATTGATGTGTTTTTTCATTTGAAATTCGATTTTGCATGTCTCCACTATGAAATTATATATTGTATGGTAATAAGCGATGCTTGTTCCATATTCAATGTTAAAGCAAAACTTGTTTGGGTCCATATTAAAAGGTTAATTTGTTCAATGTTGGCCCGTGACTTTGTTCAGGTTTTACATTTTGGCCCACTGGGTATTTGAGTTTGACACCCCTGGGTTAGAGCATTGGGCCGGTTACTGGATCGAATCCCTGAGCTGACAATGTAAAAATATGTTGTTCTGCCCCTGAGCAAGACAGTTAACCCACTGTTCCCCAGGCGCTGTGGATGTTGATTAAGGCATCCCCCCGCACCTCTCTGATTCAGAGGGGTTGGGTTAAATGCGGAAGACACATTCAGTTGTACAACTGACCTTTCCCCTTCCCCTAAACAACAATGAACATAGTCCCTAATCATGTTGTTACTAACCTGCAACACTGCACTCCTGTGTTGCCTTGGCTGTTGTCCTATTGGAATGTGAACTTATGCCCCAGTCTGAGGTCCTGAGCACGCTGGAGCAGGTTTTCATCAAGGATCTCTCTATACTTTGCTCCGTACATCTTTTCTTTCCCTTGATCGTGACTAGTCTCCCATTCCCTGCCACTGAAAAACATCCCCACCCCATGATGCTGCCATCACCATACTTCACTGTAGGGATTGTGCCAGGTTTCCTCCACACGTGACGCTTGGCTTTCAGGCTAAAGAGTTCAATCTTGGTTTCATCAGACCAGAGCATCTTGTTTCTCATCGTCTGAATGATCGGCTATGAAAAGCCAACTGACATTTACTCCTGAGGTGCTGACCTGTTGCACCCTCGACAACAACTGTGATTGTTATTATTTGACCCTGCTGGTCATCTATGAACATTTGAACATCTTGGCCATGTTCTGTTATAATCTCCACCGGTCACAGCCAGAAGAGGACTGGCCACCCCTCATCGGTTCCTCTCTAGGTTTCTTCATAGGTTCTGTCTGGCCTTTCGATGGGGATATTTCCTAGCCATATTTCCTAGTTCCGTCTGGTCAATATACCATAAAGGCCTGATTGATGGAGTTCTGCAGAGATGGTTGTCGATTTGGAAGGTTCTCCCATCTCCACGGAGGAACACTGGAACTCTGTCAGTGACCATTGGGTCACCAAGACTCTCCCTGACCAAGGCCATTTTCCCCCGATTGCTCAGTTTGGCCAGGCGACCAGCTCTAGGAAGAGTCTTGGTGTTTACAAACTTCTTCCATTTAAGAATGATGGAGGCCACTGTTTTCTTGGGGACCTTCAATGCTGCATAAATGTTTTGGTACCCTTCCCCAGATCTGTGCCTTGACACAATCCTGTCTCTGAGCTCTACGGACAATTCCTTCAAACTCATGACTTGGTTTTTGCTCTGACATGCACTGTCAACTGTGGGACCTTATATAGAGAGATGTGTGCCTTTCCAAATCATGTCCAATCATTTGAATTTACCACAGATGGACTCCCAAGTTGTAGACACATCTGAAGGATGATCAATGGAAACGGGATGCACCTAAGCCCAGTCTCCAGTCTCATAGCAAATTTTCTAAATACTTACGTGAATAAGGTATTTGTAGTAAATTTGCAGAAATTAATACAAACCTGTTTTCACTTTGTCATTATGGGGTATTGTGTGTAAAATGTGTTTTATCAATTTTAGAATAAGTCGGTAACGTAACAAATGTGGAAAATGGGAAGCGGTCTGAATACTTTCCGAATGCACTGTATGTTGAATTTTCCTATAATGGCACTATTAATTTAGATTTTACGTGCTCATTAGTGCATATACCATGAGGTTATGCCATCTTATTAACATCCCTACTGTCAACATTCCTATACACTGGCTAACTGACATGCCGTCCCGTCATGTCTTTTGAGGTTGTGAAGTAGTGTGAAGTCCAAGCTGACCACTGACATCACCCAAAACAGTCATCCTATTTCCCATGTCAAATAGCCTTTGAGTCACCAAAACATAGACCATACTATTTTTTTCCAGATTAAAATCATCAGACTTGTCATACATCTATTAACCACTATATTGCTGTGTTTGATCTCAATATGGTTCCACAAATTATTTGTTTTTCTGACCGTTTGTAATTATTTTGTGCTCACTTACAGTATGTATGTTTTAGTGGTGTGTGTGTCGAGAAACTCTGAGGAGGGGGAGTTTCCCTCAGTCACGCAGGGATAAATAGAGAGGCAGAGCTCATAGTCTGTCAGAAGGGTGACCTGACAGGGTCATACAAAGGATCAAACAGGAGCAGAACCTCAGAATTTTTACCCTTTCTTACAAATGGAGGAACACAAAGATGCTAAACACTGTTTTCATAACTCTTCTTGCAGGAAGGCTTCGCTATCGACATCTATATACATAACACTGTACATTTTGTTCTCATTAATTTCAGCGGTTACAGTATTTTTGAACATACTGGTGATCATCTCGATCTATCACTTCAAGCAGCTCCACACTCCAACCAACCTGCTCATCCTCTCTCTGGCTGTGACAGATTTCCTGGTAGGACTAATTGCGATACCAGTAGTGACTGTGGCAGTAATGGAATCATGCTGGGTTTTTGGGAAATATTTCTGTGTGTTTTTTCTCTTCATCGGTTACTTAATTATTTCTTTATCTCTGGGCAATTTGGTTTTGATATCTATTGACCGTTATGTAGCTGTGTGTTATCCCTTGTTGTACCACTCTAAAATAACAATACCAAGAATTATCTGTTGGATATTGATTACCTGGTGTTGGTGTAGCATATACAATGCTGCTATTTCAAATAACTCTGTAACTCTACAGGTACCCAAAATGTGTTTTGAAGAATGTTTTATTTTCGAAGGATTTAACTGGAGTAAAACCATTGATTTTGTAATTATAATGGTTGTCCCATGCTATATTATTATAACACTTTATTTCAAAATATTTGTTGTCGCCAGATCACAGGCCAGAAAGATATTTTCAAAAGAGGCTGCCACCAAGTCTGGTGTTAAAACTGTACTGGTGAATAAGACTGAGAGAAAAGCAGCAAAAACTCTATCTATTGTAGTTTTCACCTATCTATCTTGTTGGATTTCAATTTTTTTTCTACATTTTTTTTTTCTACAGTCATTAATTTACTTACTCTTACTGCCATTTCTTAATTCCTTAATTCATCCAATAATTTATGCTTTCTTTTATCCATGGTTCAAAGCGATAGCTAAACATGTTTTAACTCTAAAGTTAAGGCGTTTATAGTTCCTACATTTTTATTCAAAAGTTTGTCAAGCACAGATTTGATAATGTTATTTTCAAACTATACTGTTGTTGTAATTGTTTCTTTCATAATATACTTACATTACTTATCTCAGTTAGCTGTTGTTATTAAAGATACATTTGGTGTTGATTCAGAATGTGGTGTTGATACAGCATGATTTGGCCGTATTGGATTGTATAATGACATGTTAATTGCCAAAGGCATAAGCTTGTTATAAAGACATTTTAGTCATTTTGGGATGTACATTCCAAAGACCAAAGTCTGTGTTTGTTCCATGTTATTTAATGATAAATAGTATGTAAGTATTCTAAAAGTAAAGTACATTTTGAGGACGTCATGAATCAATCCAGATGTTATTTAACACCACCCTCTAGTGGCTCAATGGCGACACAATGTCTTTAACAAGTGTAGTAATGTACAATACTGCTTGATAACATATACTGTCCAGGTCTATATCAATGGTGTATTTTGTAAGAATTTGATGTTAAAATGTAACAATGTGAAAAAAATGACAAATAATAATGCCCCAAAAGAGAGATTCGCACAATCACAGGACTTTTTGCAAGGTAAAGTCATTAGACTTACAACATAGATGTTTGTTGTGGTTCTGGGTGCATGCACATTGAGTAATTGATTGATTAAATTTTATGTTACACAAAGATTAAAAAAAATTCTAAACTAATCTAATCATTGAATTTGTGCAACTGAAATGGTTGTTCCAGTTTAAATGGCTTAGGTAGTTTCCTCTCACTGTTATTAACCCTGGTAGTCATTTTAAATGCAGGTTGTGAGTGAATAAAACATTTCAACTGTTGGATAGGCTGGCTAGATTCCAATACAAATTACACATCACTTATAGTTAGTCTTGCAAAATTCTGGTAAATTTCCAAGGTCCTACAGAAATCCTGGTTGGAAGATTTTTTCGGGAAAGTTGGGGGAATTTTTTAACCCTACTTGCAGGCCTGATGTGGCCTGTAAACTATGAAGTCCAGGCCATTTATATAAAGCCTTATGATACAATGTGCTCCAAAATGACTGGCACCCCTGACTGGCAATGCACAAACAATACTTTAAAAAATAGAAACAATATAATTATAGAGATAAACTCAAAATACCAACATGTGAGAAATACTGTACTTTAACAATGTTTCAATGGAACCAACCAAAATCTTACAATTATTTAATATAAAATACATTTAACCAAAATCAAGGATTCATCATTATTGTCACTCCTCAATGTGTGCAGACTACGGTAACAGCGAGCTATATTATTATTATGTTTTTTTGATTGGTAGTTGGTCAGGTAACTAAGTAGTTGATGTTGCAATTGCAACATGTAGCTCTCCAGGAACAGTGTTGGAGAGCCCTGCTTCATACAGTCCAAACAATGTGTTTTGATGACAGTATACTTGACAATACTGCCACTAGCTAGCTAGCCATTCACACCTTTAGTGACGTAACATGGAGGATATGAACCCGGTCTGAGGGTAGACACTGGTTTTGAAGTTTGCAGGCAGGGCTATCTCATCACGTGATAATGACCGACTCATGTCCGCTATATTTACCCCCCCTTTGACCTCCTCCCCCATGAGAGAGTGCCCAACATGGGGTGCCATTGTAATAGGCAGGATATGAACCCGGGTCTCCCATGTGAGCAACCAACATCTTTAGGAAATTCAGGAAATTCCCCCTTGGACTGAGGGCAGACACAGGTTTTGAAGTTCGCAGGCGAGGCTACCTCCTCACGTGATCATGAACGGCTCATGTCTGCTACATAGGCATGACATGAGCTCACTGTGCCCCCATCGATGCATAGCCAGCTATCTACAGGAGGAATTCAGAATTATAAAACTTACTTTGCAGCACACTGGCTGGTGTGTACATACCACAGCAAGCCTGTGCGCAGATGACACGACAGCTTCTGGATGTCAAAGTTACAGAGGAGGAAAGGAAATACCTGAATTCTGCATTCATCATTCTAGGGGTTTCCAACCACAAAAGTCTGAGCTACGATCTGCCCAGATTTTAAAAAACGGGCAAAATGCCCCACAAGAGAATGGGAAAATCTGGACCATTGTTATAGCATCATTAAAGGGGCACTCCATGCCACTCTCGGAAAGTATGAGTATGTGATGATCCAACTCATTCCCTCATACAGACAGGAACGAAAAACCTGCAAGCCTGTCAAACATACAGTGAAGAAATGGACCATTGAGGCCTTTGGGGAGTTAAACCTCTTGCGCTGGCAAAAACGAATAAGCTGTTTAAACAAAACAAAAAGTCTGACATATGTTTGACATATGGCTGGATTCAGTTAGCTGCTTCCAATCCGATGGATGAAAGCGGTAGTATACCAGCTTGTTTCATAAACTTGACTTCCGTGTAATGCAGAGTGAACTGTACCATTGAATGCGTCTTGAGCGAGGCAATCCCACTACACATCTTAAAAGGTCAAATGCAAGAACATTTTCAATAGAGATGTGTTTGTTTGTCTTAGATGGACACAAGTTGTACCAAAATAAGTGCCTGGCTCTCGGGAGTTGTCTGTGTCCGCCGGCGGGGGAAAACACTACAGTGAAAGTCATGAAACTAGTGCCTGAAAATACGAGGATGTTGTTTTTTATTTTACAATTGCTCTACATAACTTCATAATAAGACAAATAACCCTGAACCCTCTGTTTGAAACAATAATTTTAAAGGATTCAAAGGGTGAACAGCCAGATGAAAAACAATAACAGATGTGTGTGATGAGCCTGTGCTGTGAAAATTCAGTAAGTATCACACAAATATGTACCAGTCCCCTATATTCTGCAGTTCTCCACCTTTACATGGATATAAAGGTTTACTAGCCTAATCTTCATGGCCCTCATTATACTGTCTTTTAGCTGGGCATAGCAAATACAGTTTAGGTGAAAATCCCTACAAGGATGTCAGCCACAAGGTTTTAGAGGACTGCCTGGACTCCAACGATTAGGACCATTTCAAAGAAGACAATACCAACATACATGACTACACAGACAGGGAAACATCTTACATCAGTGTCTGCGAGGAAAACTGCATTCCAACCAGCACTTTTGTCACATCCAACAATCATAAATCATGGTTCAATGCAGAGGTGAGAGGCCTTCACTCTGCCAAGTAAGGGGCACATAGGAGCAGCAACAATGACCAGTACATGGTGGCAAAACACCTACTGAACAAACATAATGGAAGTCAAACGACAATATAAGGAGCTGCTAGAAAAACAATTATCCACCAACAACTGCTCATCTGTACGGAAGGGACTTCAGAAGATCACAAATGACAAACAAGACCTGACGACCCAATTCACTAATATACTGTATTTAATTTTTTCTTTTTTTATTTATTTACAGTGGTGTAAAGTACTTAAGTAGTTTTTGGGGTATCTGTATTTTACTATTTATTATCTATTATTTATTATCTTTATTTACTATCTATTTACATTCCTAAAGAAAAGTATGTACTTTTTACTCCATACATTTTCCCTGACACCCAAAAGGACTTGTTACATTTTGACAGGAAAATGGTCCAATTCACACACTTATCAGGAGAACATCCCTGGTAATCTCTACTGCCTCTGATCTGGTGGACTCACTAAACAAAAATGCTTCGGTTGTAAATTATGTCTGAGTGTTGGTGTGTGCCCCTGGCTATCCATCAATAACAAAAAATAAGAACATTGTGCCGTTTGGTTTTTGTTAATACAGGGAATTTGAAAATATTTATACTTTTACTTCAGTATATTTGTGCAATTCCATTTACTTTTGATACTTAAGTATATTTAAAACCAAATATATATTTTTTATTTTACTCAAGTAGTATTTTACTGGGGGACTTTCAATTTTAGGTGAGTCATTTTTATCAAGGTATCTTCACTTTTACCCAAGTATGGCAATTGAGTACTTTTTCCAACACTGTTTATTTATTTAACCTTTATTTAACAAGACAAGTCAGTTAAGAACAAATTCTTCTTTACAATGACGGCCTACCAAGGCTAAAAACTAACAAGTAAGATGCTGGGCCAAATGTTTGCCGCCCTATGTGACTCTCAATCACAGCCGGTTGTGATACAGCCTGGAATCGAAGGTCTGTAGTGACGCCTCTAGCACTGAGACGCAGTGCCTTAGACCGCTGCACCACTCGAGAGCCCAAATATACAGTACAGTTCATGAGTTTGGGGTCACTTAGAAATGTCCTTGTTTTTGAAAGAAAATCACATTCTTTGTCCATTAAAATAACATGCAATTGATCAGAAATACAGTGTAGACATTGTTAATGTTGTAAATTACTATTGTAGCTGGAAATGGCTGATTTTTTATGAAATATCTACATAGGTGTACAGAGGCCCATTATCTGCAACCATCTCTCCTGTGTTCCAATGGCACGTTGAACTAGCTAATCCAAGTTTATCATTGTAAATGGCTAGTTGATCATTAGAAAACCCTTTTGCAATTATGTTAGCACAGCTGAAAACTGTTGTTCTGATTAAAGAAGCAATAAAACTGGCCTTCTTTAGACTAGTTGAGTATCTGGAGCATCAGCATTTGTAATTACAAATTACAAACTTCAGAAGCTTTTTCAAACCTCCAATACAAGTTTTACATTTCCTAACACTAAATGCTTTGGTGGTGTTTTTGTGTGCCGTGATACTCTGAGGAGGGGGAGTGTATGTTTGTCACTCAGGTATAAATAGAGAGGCAGAGCTCAGAGTTTGTCAGAAGGCTGACCTGACAGAGTCACACACAGGACTAAGCAAGAGCAGGACCTCAGTATTTTTAACCTTTATTACAAATGGAGGAACACGAAGATGCTCAGAACTGTTTTCCAGAACATAACTCTTCTTGCAGAAAGGTTTTGCTATCAACATCGATTTACATAACACTGTACATATTCTTCTTATCAATTGGAGCGGTTACAGTCTTTTTGAACATATTGGTGGTCATCTCTGTCTTTCACTTCAAGCAGCTCCACACTCCAACCAATCTGCTCATCCTTTCTCTGGCTGTGGCAGATCTCCTGGTGGGACTGATTGTGATACCAGTAGGGACCGTAGCAATAATGGAATCATGTTGGTTTTTGGGGAAATATTTCTGTGTGTTTTATGTCTACATCAGTTATTTCATTCTATCCTTATCTCTCGGCAATTTGGTATTGATATCTATTGACCGCTATGTTGCTGTGTGTGATCCCTTATTTTACCACTCTAAAATAACAATAACAAGAATTACATGTTGTATATCCATTATATGGTTTTGTTGTATCATATACAATGCTGCTTTTATAAAATTAACTGTAAATTTAGAAGTACCTAGAAGGTGTTTTGAAGAATGTTTTATTGTTGAAGTGTATGACTCGAGTAGCATCATTGACCTTGTAATTGCAATGGTTGTCCCATGCTATATTATTATAACACTTTATTTGAAAATATTTGTGGTTGCCAGATCACAGGCCAGAAAGGTATTTTCAGTAGAGGCTGCCATCCAGTCTGGTGTTAAAACTGTACAGGTGAATAAGACTGAGAGAAAAGCAGCAAAAACTCTATCTATTGTAGTTTTCACCTATCTATCTTGTTGGACTCCAATTTTTTTTATCCAGTTTTTTTCTCACCAATCATCAAATTACTTAAGCTTTCTGCCATTTGTTAATTCCTTAATTAATCCAATAATTTATGCTTTCTTTTATCCATGGTTCAAAGTGACAGCTAAACATATTTTAACTCTCAAGTTAAGGCGTTTATAATTCTGTTTTTATTCCTAAATTTGACAAATTTGATAATGTTATTTGAAACTATATTGTTGTTGTAATTGCTTATTTCCAAAATGAATATGTCTCTATAGAAACAGGACATGTTTGTCCTCTACAAATAGAAGACAAATTGTGCAAGCTACTTTTATGTCTGTTATAGATTATGGGGATATTATTTACATGCATGCTACGGCATCAACACTTAAATCTCTGGATGCTACTTATCATTGCACACTTAGGTTTATTACGGGTGCTAGCTACAGAACTTACCACTGTGTTTAATATCAAAATGTGGATTGGACTTCGCTGTCCATGAGACGAGAACAACATGCTCTCGCGTTTGTCTATAAAGCACTTCTGAAAAAGTTACCTTCTTATTTATCATCACTTATCAATATTAGAATTAGAATTCCTAAAACCAGGTCTCAAACATGGATTGCACTTGAGGCCCATGTGACTTCCACAGAGTTGGGTTTGGCTGCCTTTTCCTGTTACGCTCCTTGCTTATGGAATAACCTGCAGACTAAACTTAAACTTGAGACTCTTGTCCCCCTTGCTCATTTTAAATATTTATTGGAGCATTTTTTTTTTATATTGCTTGTAACTGTTTCGGGTAATGCAAGTTCTTGTGCTGTTAGTAAATGTAATCTGTTTGTTTTGTGTTGTCTGTGATCGTTTTGTTTGTCTTGTTTAGTTTTTTAATCATTGTACATAAACTGTATGTGTAAACATGTATACGCAGGGCCCAGCTGTAAAAGAGACCTTGGTCTCAGTCTGTGTTCCTTGTTGAAATAAAGGTATAATAAAGTGTTTCCATTATTTTGTCAGTTACCTGTACAATACTGCATGATACAATACAACGTCCAGGTCTAACTCAATGGTGTATTGTGTAAGAATTTGATGGTAAAATGTAACTACATGCAATGATGACATAAATAATAATGCCCTAAAATAGAAATGTACACAATGACAGGAGTTTGTGCAAGGCATGTTAATTGTCACAGTGCAGTAGTTAGACTTGCATTATAAATGTTCCTAGTGCCAAGGGTTTGGGAGCTACCGTTGAAGCTGTTGAGGAGGGCAAATTTGATTAAATGGGTTATAGTGAATTATTCAAAATATCTATATTTTTTGGGGTGAAATGTTATTTTACAAGGTAATCACGTGATTTTATTGATATAACTGATCTGAAAATCACATTTCTAAGTCACTTTTTTTGTAATAGGGTGATTGGTTCAGAGTACAGTGTGGTTGTTCTGATGTCTGACAAATAGTATTTGTCCCCATGATATAACTGAATCAAAGTCTCCCTTAAATCGAAGAAGAAACTGGCCAACTGACATGCTGAGTGACAGGCTAGATGAGCTCAGAAACATTCAATCCCGTCATACATCTATTGACCTCTATGTTTCTGTTGTTGATCCGTTATTGTACTACTCTAAAATAACAATAATAAGAATAATTTGTTGTATATCCATTACCTGGTGTTGTTGTATCATATACAATGCTGTTATGATAAATGGCTCCCTAAATAAGCAAAAGTTATGTCGTAGGTGTTATGAAGAACATTTTATGGTTACAGGATTGTGTATTGTTTCATTTGTAAATTAGGAGGTGCCGGAGCAAAAAGTGAGCCCGACAGGGGGGTGACCTGCATTGTATGCATAACCATCGATTTTGAGTACTGGCATATAAGCAGTAGAGTCGAAGGCTTGGAGAAGTTGCACACATGGGGATCATTTTTGTAGCCTAGGGGTCTGTGGAAAATGTGACGTTTTATAAGCACATTTCAAATTCTACATAATTTTAGAATACTTTTTAACACCTCCCAAATGATCTAAATGACAGGCTACTTTGACACTGACAAACTGAGAATCTGAGATAAATAAAAACGACCTTGTCTTGAATTCATCAATGGCCTAGGCCTAGGTGTGTGGAGACACACATAATGTACAATATGAGGAGGAAATGATAGTCCTAAAAAAGCTTTTGAGTTTCACTGACTCACCAAATGATGTTCAAACTCATTGACCAGCGACGGGCAATGTGCTCATGCCAAAAGCTTATCTCTCTCTTGTTTTACTTTGTAAAACAATGCTTTTAGCTCAATAGCCCGACTTGGAAGTTAATAACTTTGTAGCCTACAGACAGATTAGTCTACTCTTTTCAAGAGGATCCATTTGCTTTCCAATATTGCAAAAGGCCTTAAGGCATGACCTGTGGTTGGACTACAGACAATCCATAGCTAGTCTAATTTTTTTTTAAAAGCTCTTGATCCTCTGTGGCTAAATTATAGGCCACTTGCTGGTTTAGTATTGGGAATGATTGAAATTGTTTCTGAACAGGAAGCAGAAATTATACAGTACAACTGTCAAATGTAGCCTATTTCAATTAATCAGGGAATTCTGTAAGGATTCTATAAGGAAATACGTGATGAAGCTCAACACTGGAGAGATGAGAGTTGCATTTTCATGTCTATCAGAGCAAAGAGGGAGAGAGATGATATGAAATGAATCTCATTCTAGTTACAGTGCATTCTGAAAGTATTCGGAGGCCTTGACTTTTTCAACATTTTGCTTAGTCACAGCCTTATCCAAAAATGTATTAAATTGTTTTTTTCCCCCTCATCAATCTACACACTATACCCCATAATGGCAAAGCAAAAAGAGGTTTTTAAAAACTTTTGCAAAAAAAAAAAAAAGTACATAAGCATTCAGACCATTGATTCAGTACTTGTTGAAGCACCCTTGGCAGCGATTAGAGCCTCGAGTCATCATGGGTATGAAGCTACAAGCTTGGCACACCTGTATTTGGTGTGATTTTCACAGTCTTCTTGGAGATCCTCTCAAGCTCTGTCAAGTTGGATGGGGAGTGTCGCTGCACAGCTATTCGATCGGGTTCAAGTTTGGGCTATGGCTGGGCCACTCCAGGACATTCAGAGACTAGTCCCGAAGACACTCCTTTGTTGTTTTGTCATTGTGCTTGAGGTCGTTCTCCTGTTGGAAGGTGAACCTTTGCCCCTGTCTGAGGTCCTGAGTGCTCTGGAGCAGGGTTTCATCAAGGATCTCTCTGTACATTTCTCTTTCCCTCGATCCTGACTAGTCTCCCAGTCCCTGCTACTGAAAAACATCCCCACAGCATGATGCTACCACCACCATGCTTCACCATAGGGATGGTGCCAGGTTTCCTCCAGACGTGACGCTAGGCATTCAGGCCAATGGGTTCAACCTTGGTTCCATAAGATCAGATACTTTTGTTTTTCATGGTCTGAGAGTCCTTTAGGTGCCTTTTGGCAATCTCCAAGCGGGCTGTCATGTGTCGTTGAGGAGCGGCTTCCGTCTGGCCACTCTACCATAAAGGCTTGATTGGTGGAGTGCTGCAGAGATGGTTGTCCTTCTGGAAGTTTCTCCCATCTCCACAGGGGAACTCTAGAGCTCTGTCAGAGTGACCATCGGGTTCTTGGTCACCTCCCTGACCAAGGCCCTTCTCCCTCGTTATGCCAGGCAGCCAGCTCTAGGAAGAGTATTGGTGGTTCCAAACTTATTCCATTTAAGAATGATGGAGGCCACTGTGTTTTTGGGGACCTTCAATGCTGCAGAAATGTTTTGGTACCTATCCCCAGATCTGTGCCTCGACACAATGCTGTCTAGGCACACTAGGACAATTCTTTCGACCTCATGGCTTGGTTTTTGCTCTGACATGCACTGTCAACTGTTGGACTTCATATAGACAGGTGTGTGCCTTTCCAAATCATGTCCAATCACTTGAATTTACCACAGGTGGACTCCAATCAAGTTGTAGAAACATCTGAAGGATGATCAATGGAAACAGGATGCACATGAGCTAAATTTCAAGCAAACCTTATTTAAAAGTAAGATATTTAATACTTAATACATTTCTAAAAACCTGCTTTTGCTTTGTCATTATTGGCTATTGTGTGTAGATTGATGAGGAAAAACATTTAATTAATACATTTTAGAATAACGTAAAAAAATGTAACGTAAAAAAATGTAAATAAATTCAAGGAGTCTGAATACTTTCTGAATGCACTGTATGTGAGAGATATACTCACTCTCTCCACAACAATGGCCACGTGTTAGTCTATATAGGCTACAATGTTGGCAAACCATGAACCTGATCCTGCCCAACACAAATCAATTCCTTGAACTATGATTGCTTTTTTGTTTTAGAATTTTTCCATTGTAAACAAGGACAATTGTATTTCATGCTTGCGAGGTACCGGATCCTGGTAAATGGGTTTATGAACGAAACGGTCCAAAACTGAGAGGTGCCAACTCCTGTCCAGACATGTAAGGTATTTAAGTACTGTAAAATAAAGTACATTTTGAGGACTTCATGAATCACTTCATATATTGTTTAGGCCTTTAGTGGCCCAATGGGGACACAACGCTTTTAACAAATGTAGTAAAGTTACTCAATTATATCAGATAACTTCTAGGTCTAACTCAATTGTGTAGTGCAAGAAGTTGAGTGTAAAGTGTAAGAATATGAAATTATGGCAAACACTTTATAATAACGTTTAGCTGTTAACCATTTATGACTCATTAGTCCACACATTTGTCAGTGTTACTAAAATTATATATATAACTATTATTTATTTATGATTCATAAAATGACCTGGAATATATAAATGGAAGAATAAGCACACAACACAGAGATAATACTGTAAAATGAGGTTGGAATAGTACTGTGAAATTGTGAAAATTATGAAAATGCAATATTTTAGTGTAAGAACTGTCTGAAAAGACCACCTGAAATGTCAGCCTGTTTTGTTGGGATAAGAGGGTAAATTAGTTAATAGACCAATAAGGAAGCCAATAACAGCTCATTTTCAGGTATCCACTCCCCACTCAGATCCCTCCCAGGTGGTCCTAGATAAATTCTTGCTTGTGACATTTCTCTTTGCTAAGAAGCTATTTTTGTTTATTTTTGACTATTTTAATTGAAAACAATCACTGTAAGGTTTTATTTATCCTTTATTTAACTAGGCATGTCAGTTCAGAAAAAAAGTACTATTTACAATGACAGTCTAGGAACAGTGGGTTAACTACCTTGTTCAGGGGCAGAACGACAGATTTTTACTTTGTCAGCTCGGGGATTCAATCCAGCAACACAATGCTCTAACCACTAGCCTATTAAGGTACTTAATTGTTATCTAGAAATGATTTGATATTGCGATAAAACTGCTGCAATTTACCTTTAAGTAAAGTGACATGAATTTGAGGTGTTAGAAAAAAGTGTATAGCACAGGATGAGTTGAGTATCACAACATTTTACAAGTCATAGGCTCTCAAAGAAACATGGGCAAACGAGAGTTGTACAAAGTGTACCACATCCAGATAAAAAGACACATTATAATAACAACAACTTGCCAAAAAAAAAAACAGAAAAACAATTTCAATTAAATGGATCAAATAGAAGTTAAGTCAAGGTTGCTGTGGCATAACAGGATTTGTGACAGCTGTGAAAAAAAGGAAAATTTGCAAGCTACAGTAAAATTACAGCTAGTTATATTATTACATGTTTTTTAATGGGTAGTAGTTCAGGTACTTTAACTAAGTAGTTGATGTTGCAAATTGCAACATGTAGCTCTCCAGGAACAGGGTTGGAGAGCCTTGCTCTACACAGTCCAAACAATCTGTTTTTTGACAGTTTACTTAACAGTATTTCCAATTGCTACCTAGCCATTCACACCTGTAGTGGCACGACATAAGCCCCATTTTATTTTATTATTATTTTTTCTCACCTTTATTTAACCAGGTAGGCTAGTTGAGAACAAGTTCTCATTTACAACTGCGACCTGGCCAAGGTAAAGCATAGCAGTGTGAACAGACAACAGAGTTGTTACACATGGAGTAAACAATTAACAATTAACAATTAACAAGTCAGTAACACAGTAGAAAAAAAGGGGAGTCTATACACATTGTGTGCAAAAGGCATGAGGAGGTAGGCGAATAATTACAATTTTGCAGATTAACACTGGAGTGATGAACGATCAGATGGTCATGTACAGGTAGAGATATTGGTGTGCAAAAGAGCAGAAAAGTAAATAAATAAAAACAGTATGGGGATGAGGTAGGTAAAAATGGATGGGCTGTTAACCGATAGACTATGTACAGCTGCAGCGCTCGGTTAGCTGCTCAGATAGCAGATGTTTGAAGTTGGTGAGGGAGATAAAAGTCTCCAACTTCAGCGATTTTTGCAATTCGTTCCAGTCACAGGCAGCAGAGAACTGGAACGAAAGGCGGCCAAATGAGGTGTTGGCTTTAGGGATGATCAGTGAGATACACCTGCTGGAGCGCGTGCTACGGGTGGGTGTTGCCATCGTGACCAGTGAACTGAGATAAGGCAGAGCTTTACCTAGCATGGACTTGTAGATGACCTGGAGCCAGTGGGTCTGGAGACGAATATGTAGCGAGGGCCAGCCGACTAGAGCATACAAGTCGCAGTGGTGGGTGGTATAAGGTGCTTTAGTGACAAAACGGATGGCACTGTGATAAACTGCATCCAGTTTGCTGAGTAGAGTGTTGGAAGCAATTTTGTAGATGACATCGCCGAAGTCGAGGATCGGTAGGATAGTCAGTTTTACTAGGGTAAGTTTGGCGGCGTGAGTGAAGGAGGCTTTGTTGCGGAATAGAAAGCCGACTCTTGATTTGATTTTCGATTGGAGATGTTTGATATGAGTCTGGAAGGAGAGTTTGCAGTCTAGCCAGACACCTAGGTACTTATAGATGTCCACATATTCAAGGTCGGAACCATCCAGGGTGGTGATGCTGGTCAGGCATGCGGGTGCAGTAGGCGAACGGTTGAAAAGCATGCATTTGGTTTTACTAGCGTTTAAGAGCAGTTGGAGGCCACGGAAGGAGTGTTGTATGGCATTGAAGCTTGTTTGGAGGTTAATTAATTAACACAGTGTCCAAAGAAGGGCAAGATGTATACAGAATGGTGTTGTCTGCGTAAAGGTGGATCAAGGAATCACCCACCGCAAGAGCGACACATTGACATATACAGAGAAAAGAGTTGGCCCGAGAATTGAACACTCTGGCACACCCATAGAGACTGCCAGATGTCCGGACAACAGGCCCTCTGATTTGACAGACTGAACTCTGTCTGAGAAGTAGTTGGTGAACCAGGCGAGGCAGTCATTTGAGAAACCAAGGCTGTTGAGTCTGTCAATAAGATTGACAGAGTCGAAAGCCTTGGCCAGGTCGATGAAGACAGTTGCACAGTACTGTCTTTTATCCATGGCGGTTATTATATCGTTTAGTACCTTGAGCTTTGCTGAGGTGTACCCGTGACCAGCTCAAAAACTGGACTGCACAACGGAGAAGGTACGGTGGGTATTCGAAATGGTCAGTGATCTGTTTATTAACTTGGCACTGGAAGACTTTAGAAGGCAGGGCAGGATGGATATAGGTCTATAACAGTTTGGGTCTAGAGTGTCACCCCCTTTGAAGATGGGGATGACCACGGCAGCATTCCAATCTTTAGGGATCTCGGACAATGCGAAAGAGAGGTTGAACAGACTGGTAATAGGGTTTGCAACAATGGCGGCGGTTAATTTTAGGAACAGAGGGTCCAGATTGTCTAGCCCAGCTGATTTGTACGGGTCCAGGTTTTGCAACTCTTTCAGAACATCTACTATCTGGATTTGGGTGAAGGAGAAGCTGGGGAGACATGACATAATTTTGGGTAATTTTCCAAGCTGTTTAAAGGCACAGTCAACTTAATGTATGTAAACTTCTGACCCACTGGAATTGTGATACAGTAAATTCTAAGTTAAATAATCTATTGGAAAAATGACTTGAATCATGCCCAAAGTAGATGTCCTAACCGTCTTGCCAAAACTTGTGTGTCAACAAGAAATTTGTGAAGTGGTTGAAAAGAAAGTTTTAATGATTCCAACCTAAGTGTATGTAAACGTCCGACTTCAACTGTATATCGATAACAGTCACTTATTAATGAATTACCTCATATCAGTCTCATTCTGAACGTCGCATACTTTTTGAATCTGCACAAACCCGAGTCTTACTCATCGTTCCATTCCACACAAATTGATTTTGATTATTTATTTACGAACAAACTAAATGATAACACAGGATACACACACACGGTATAGGTTATTGGTTAGAAACTTAATACGATGACAGGTCCCTAGCGGACTAACACAATATGACACTCGTTACACAAGATGGAGAGTTCAAGAGCGAGAGAGAAGTAACAATTGGATACTTTTGGGAACTACTTTCACAGTAACCCTAATACCTTGCCCCAAACTGCCGCTCTTTTGGGTAAGAAGTAATACATGTATTTACATGTTGAAGGTCTTCTTCTGGTATCTCTGTTGGACCCAGGCCTTTGTGAAAAGAGCGAATGCCTCTTAATGCCACCGATGCGGCCCGCTTCCAAGGACTGTGGGATCTCCTTCTCCGTGGCCTATGTCAGTAAGACATTAGGGGAAGGGGAGAAGGGCCGGTTTTGACACCTTAATACTCGGTTGTAATATGGAATATCTACACTGTTTGTATTCTGCCATACTCCCAGTCACCTTGCCATGGTTAAATGCGGTGGTTTGCACTTTCAGTTTTGTGCGAATTCTGCCATCTATCCACGGTTTTTGGTTAGGGTAGGTTTTAATCGTCACAGTGGGTACAACATCTCCTATATCTTCACCATTCTAAATAAGGCTACACAGCACATGATCCACTAGAGTTTGGGCTGTTCTTGCATACAATTTCATTATTGTTGTAATGTGTATGTTACTGGTATTGTTTTTATATGTTGTTTACATTTTTACCAAGTAGACAGTTATTTCTCCTGCACAATCTAGCTGCTTCTGTTGAGGTAATAGAAAAAGGAACATTTTGTTTTCTAGGAGGGGGCGACTGTAGCTCTTCTTTTGCAATAAGATGCAGAATAAGATCTGTGACTTTTATTATGGCATCGCCGTAGAGATCTTGTTGGGCCATTTTTTGGGAGAATACTGTTCCCAGAATCCCCTGCACGTGAGGAGGGATTCACGTGAAAGATGGAGTTGGAACTTTTTATGCCATTAAAGTTTGTGCGGCTGCTATTTGGACAGATTAAACTATTGAACACTTACTTGTTGCCCGACTATTTATCATAGAAACAATGGGCCCTTCGGAGAAGGTGATAGATAAATAAGTTGCTGTTACAGTATCAAGGTTGTATGGTGCCATAACACCTCTTCTTTTCAGTTCACATCTTAGGAAGGTCTTATCAAAGGCCTGATTTGAATTTTAAATTCAATGCAACATTTCTGAAACAAGCAGTTAGCATATTAGATGTGTCTATATTGATAGTGGATTGTAATTTAGCTGTGTTGACACTGGATAATAATTTAGCAGTGATGATCCTGGATCATTGTTTAGCTGTGTTGATAAACAATGATCCATGAAATGAAAATAACGTATTATTAAATAAAGTAACTATAGAGAGGCGTGTATGATTGAGATTTGAGTGAGGTAAGGGTAGGGTTGCAAAAATCGTCTAACTTTCACATAATTCCCTGGTTTTCCAGAAAACCTGGTAGGAAAATTCCCGAAATCAGGAGGGTATAAGCAGGATCTTCCACAATTATCCAAACTGGAATGCTGGAAACCTGGAATATTCGGGAAAGTTACCTGATTTTATAAACCTTTATAAACCTCTATAAGGGGGAGGTTAAGCAGAGTTGAGTCAGACTCACCCTCTCGTGATGGTGATGAGGTATCCCTGCATGTGGTTTCAAAATCAGTGGAAATTTCCTCTATGCCTAATGGCTAAGATGTTCATTTTCCATGCAGGAGACCAAGGTTCAGATCCCATCTGTGACGGAGGCATGATTCAGAGGTGGGATGTTTGACCTGTGCAGACTTTTTTTTAGGGGTTGTACTGAGAGTGTCCTAATGAAAGTTGTACTCTTGTGCATGCCCACAAATAAAACTACAAAGGTGCACTGGGGTTCATTGTCAGGTTAACTCTGAATGTTTATGCCTCGGAGTATAGCATTTGAGTTTGTCTCCAACACCTTTAATTGGAATAATTCCTGTGAGTTTTGGAACTCATTATGCCAGAGCCTTCCATACAGCTTATACCATTATCCTCTGGTGTGAGAAACTTAAAGTCAAGCGAACATCATTAAGGAGTTGTTCACCTACCCATTAGAGATGCTATGGTCATAGTGACATCAGTCACAGAGCAAAGGTTGTTGGTGTAATATGCTCTTTGGGATTCATGAGGTCTACAGGGGTGAAATTGTGTGTGTGTGTGTGCGTGTGTGCTTGACACATTTAATTGGTTGAGTGCTATGTGTTATTATTTCAGAGTCTTGCAGGACCCTCTGGAATCTGAGAGAACAACAACAAACCAGAAAATTATGATTGGGTCAGAATATCACAGGATGATGTCTGTCAAATAATATTTGTTCCTATGATGTAACTGTCTCCCTCAACTTCAGTAATTATTTCATAATTTAGTTCAAATGGACAATTT
This sequence comes from Oncorhynchus mykiss, assembly GCF_057628025.1. Classification (NCBI taxonomy): domain Eukaryota; kingdom Metazoa; phylum Chordata; class Actinopteri; order Salmoniformes; family Salmonidae; genus Oncorhynchus; species Oncorhynchus mykiss. Next base: position 24,111,315 of record NC_143033.1, on the reverse strand, counting down.
TACAAGTCTATGGAATGTTCTTATGGCATGCCATAAGAGCACACACCATAACGTTATTCCATCTTATCAACTTCCTGACTTTCAATTTCCCTTTGCACATATTCCATGACATATTGACATGTTCATGGTGACTCCTGTAGTCTCGCAGGGCCATCTTTCCAAATCTTGTTTGGTTAATTCTATTATGGAAAGTCTGGAGAACTTCAGTGTGGTATTTTATGGGAGGGTTGTTATGGGAAGGTTGTTATCATTCACTGTTAATTTTGTATCCTATCACCGCTAGCTTGTTGCCCCCTCTGTTTTCTGGAACTCCGGTGTCTGAGCTGATTATCAAGGTGGATAGAGGGCTATCTTGGCCCAAAGCATGTTTTAGCATCGGTAGCACTATTCAGGACGTTCACCATTTTTAAGTAGTCAACTGGGTGGGACTTGATAAGGGTTAAAGAAGATTCATAGAAGTCCATTCAGGTCAGTTGGAGGAGTCAGCCAATGAATTATACTCCTGAGCAAACATTTCATAACTGCAGGTGGAACTAAATCACCTACCTTGGCTTTATGGCATGGACAGATCTGTAGGATTAAAAATATGCTTCATGCATAATGAAATAATAACCATTACATTATTTGTTGATTATTACATTATAAAGTGGTTAAAAAAGTATCAATGGTGTAATAGCTTAAAACAATAATGTACTAACGACCTATAGTATAATCACTCTATCTTTAATGGCATGAAATGAGGAACATTGCATTTGCATCCATTGCCACAACATAATTGCACTTCCATTCTGACCTTACAAACATCCAGTGTCATAGAAAATAAAGAAAAACACACTCCTCAATTTGATGATATATCTTGCAGTCAGTACCAGTCAAAAGTTTGGACACACCTACTCATTCCAGGGTTTTCCTAAGACGAGCTTGCCTCTACTTCCTATACATATACAGTACCAGTCAAAACTTTGGAGACACATACTCATTCAAGGGTTTTTCTTTTTCTTTTTTCAAAGTACCCAATGTGCTTATTTTAATTGTATTTCTTTTACCCCCCTTTTCTCCCCAATTTCAATCTTGTCTCATCGCTGCAACTCCCCAACAGGCTCGGGAAGTGCAGGTCAAGTCATGCATCCTCCTAACCCGCGCTTCTTAACACCCGCCCGCTTAACCCAGAAGCCAGCCGCACCAATGTGTTGGAGGAAACACCAACTGACGACCGAGGTCAGCCTGCAGGCGCCCAGCCCACCACAAGGAGTCGCTAGAGCTCGATGAGCCAAGTAAACTGATTTGATGTGTATCACATTTTTGGTGAAATATTCATAACATGTGGCGGGAATTCTGCACTTTTTTATAGTTGACTTTCCAATTTTTAAAGATACCTCTAGCTTAAACAGACAGATTTTGATGTGGATATTTTTATTACCCTAATTGGGTTTCCAGGCGGATGCGGACATCGACTTCAGAGGTAGTCCTACTAGAAACCTGGTTACATGTGTTAGTGACAGGCCAGTTAGTCAAGAACTTCGTCATAACCGTAACATGTCATTTGCAGATGCAACGAAGCCATGGAAGGAGGTGGTCGGACATCAATGGGGAGGCCCAGTGTGCTGGGGCTGTATAGCATCCACCCCAGAGAGGGGCAACCCCCATGCCCACTGACATGGAGCAATGGAAGAAGGAACTACAAGCATAATTGATGACTGAGATGCAAGGTGAGATGAAAGCCTCTATAATGCACGGAATCTCAAGTAACACTGTTCAGTGTATCTTTCATTCAGAAGTGGACCCAAAACTTTGGGTTACTTGCGCAGCCCCGGTTCTATGCGAATATGAGTTACACTTATCGGAGAATCACAAGCTCTAAGTATCCAATTACATAGTGTCAGTTGGAGTCCAACAGGTCGAGGGATCCATTCACCCGCCAACTGGTCATTCTTGAGCATGCCTCTCTTCCTTGTGCTCTTGTGAGCAGGGAAAAGCGGTGACACATCTGTCGTGGATATTCAGCACTGAGAGAGACTTGGTCATTTCTTCAAACAATCATCTTATTTAATTTTGATTAATTATTGCAGTAATGAACCCAGTCAGCCCAACAGTCTTGACTGTTGAGATGAGCAGCCTTTACAGACAATGCACCATTTTTATATCGCTGATACCAAGATTGCTTAGTCGGTCATTTCTTACCTCCCATAAGCCACCTTGGTTATCTACACAGGATGGTGTTTTACTTAGTTTCCCAGATGTCGGGGCCTCCACTTGCAGGGAGGTTTCCAAAAACACAGAGTTAGTCTCCGCTCTAGCGCAATACTCTCGCTTTCATCAAAGCAAATGGGCCCGACACATGCTGGACATAAACAGTAGACACGCTCTATTTCCTTCAACGGGACGAGCGGTGGGTGTAACCACAAGCTCCAAGGCGTGACAATATACAGTACCAGGCAAAAGTTTGGACACACCTACTCATTCCAGGGTTTTTCTTTATTTGTACTATTTTCTACATTGTAGAATAATAGTGAAAACATCACAACTATGAAATAACATATATGGAATCATGTAGTAACCAAAAAAGGGTTAAATCAAAATATATTTAACATTTGAGATTCTTCAAAGTAGCCACCCTTTGCCTTGGTGAAAGCTTTGCACACTCTTGGCATTCTCTCAACCAGCTTCACCTGGAATGCTCTTCCAAAAGTATTGAAGGAGTTCCCACATATGCTGAGCACTTGGTGGCTGCTTTTCCTCCACTCTGCGGCCCAACCTATCCTAAACCATCTCAATTGGGTTGAGGTCGGGTGATTGTGGCAAGGTAATCTGATGCAGCACTCCATTAATCTCCTTGTTGGTAAAATAGCCCTTACACAGCCTGGAGGTATGTTGGGTCATTGTCCTGTTGAAGAGCAAATTATAGTCCCAAGCGCAAACCAGATGGGATGGTGTATTACTGCAGAATGCTGTGCTTTGAACACCACCACACTTCCTCCTCCATGCTTCCCGGTGGGAACTACACATGTGGGGATCATCCGTTCTCCTACTATGCGTCTCACAAAGACATGGTGGTTGGAACAAAAACCTCACATTTGGACTCATCAGACCATAGAACAGATTTCCACTGTTCTAATGTCCATTGCTCGTGTTTCTTGGCCCAAGCAAGTCTCTCCTTATTATTGTTGTCCTTAACCCTCCTTTTTCGAACATTCTGTTAAAAATCGCGCAACTTTTCAGTGTCCTGCTACTCATGCCAGGAATATAGTATATGCATATGATTAGTATGTGTGGATAGAAAACACTCTGAAGTTTCTAAAACTGGTTAAATCACGGCTGTGACTATAACAGAGCGTGTGTTTCATCGAAAAGCGCAAGAAAAACTGCTCACTGAAATCTGAAAAAAAGTATCCATGCGCCCCTTTCATGGATTATTTAAAGGAAACCAAATTTAATATGGAGACGGATGCAATTCCTACAGCTTCCACACGATGTCGCCAAAAACGTCATTTTCATTGACAAAAATCCATTGAGACATTACGAATAGATCATTGATTCCATCCAGCCTACCTCAATCGATTTTGGAAGATTGAAAAATGGACACTGTTTTCTTTTGTAGCTGCTATTGAATACAGATCTCCCAGTGATCAATTTGATCGCTTATTAACGTTTACAAATACCTAAAGTTGGGTTATAAAAGTAGGTTGAAGTTTTTTGTCAAAGAATATAGGCAACTTATATCATTTTTAAACATGACGTTGCGTGATGCAGACAGGCCATACAAATGGATATTTTGGGCATTCATGGACGGATTTAATCGGGAAAAAGACCAATTTGTGATGTTTATGGGACATATAGGAGTGCCAACAAAGAATATCATCAAAGGTAATGAATGTTTTATATTTTATTTCTGCGTTTTGGGTAGCGCCGGCTACCGCAAAATCTGTTGTTTACGTGTCGTGCTGGTATTTTGGGGGGTGCATGCTATCAGATAATAGCTTCTCATGCTTTCGCCGAAAAGCATTTTAAAAATCTGACTCGTTGGCTAGATTCACAACGAGTGTAGCTTTATTTCAATACCCTACATGTCTATTTTAATGAAAGTTTGAGTTTTAACGAGTACATTTAGCATTTAGCGTAGCGCATTTGCATTTCCAGGTGCCTACTTGAGACGCAGACGTCTCAAGTAGGACCAAGAAGTTTTAAGCAGTACTTTCTTTGCAGAAATTCGACCATGAAGGCTTGATTCATGGAGTCTCTTCTGAACAGTTGATGTTGAGATGTGTCTGTTACTTGAACTCTGTGAAGCATTTATTTGGGCTGCAATTTCTGAGGCTGGTAACTTTAATGAACTTATTCTTTGCAGCAGAGGTAAATCTGGGTCTTCCTTTCCTGTGGCGGTCCTCATGAGGGCCAGATCCATCATAGCACTTGATGGTTTTTGTGACTGCACTTGAAGAAACTTTAAAAGTTCTTGACATTTTTTTGGACCTTCATGTCTTAAATTAATGATGGACTGTCATTTCTCTTTGCTTATTTGAGCTGTTCTTGCCCCTAATTTGTTCATACAGTATATTCTGAAAGTATTCAAACCACATAGACAGCCGTACCAGGCTGTGATGCAGTATGCCGTCGGCGGTGCTCCTGTAGAAAACTGTGAGGGCCCTCGGGAACAGGCCAAATTTCTTCAGAATCCTGAGGTTGAAGAATTGCTGTGGTGTCTTCTTCAGCAAGTGCACTACAGGCGATACAGACAATGGTACGCTCAGCCAAATGCGCAATTGGGTGCACACTGCCTTCCATCCAAGACACCTACAACACCAGGTGTCGCAAGAAGCCCAAGAAGATCACCAGGGACTCCAGCCACCCGAGCCATGGCCTGTTCTCCCTGTTTCCATCAATCAGACACTGGCAGTATAGGAGTACCATGCAAAAACTGTAAGACTGGCAAAAATCTTCTAAATACAGACCATCAGGCTGCTGAATAGAGGTCACTCGTCAGCTACCTTCTCCCTCTGTCTCTCCCCTCTGCTCCCCAGTAATCCTCCCCCACCCCCTCTGCTGCTTCTCCATGGACATTTACCATTCCCCCAACCCCAGTCTTCCTCCACCCCCTCTGCTGTTCCCCCCGCCATCAACAGACGTTTTACCATGCCCCCATCCCAGTGGACATGTATCATCGCTACAGTTGTTAATAAGTACAGTTAAAACATATCAAATGTTATTTTTTATCATTTACATTGTTTTACTTAACTTTGTCCTGCAATGTTGGAGCTCGGAGCTCAATAATTTCACTGTACACTGTACATGTGGCTATTAAACTATTTAATCTAAACTAATCAGTAAGGCTGAAGGACAGGCTGTGTGGACACAGCAACATCCACTCCTGTCATGCATCACATCACGGATTCACAAATTTGCTAATCAGACCGTTCGAGCAGTAGTGTGCTCACGTGTTTATGTTTTCGTGGTGTGTGTGCAGAGAGACTCTGAGGAGGGGAGTGTCTGTCAGTCACTCTGGGATAAATAGAGAGACAGAGCTCAGAGTTTGTCAGAAAGTTGACCTGACAGTGTCACACACAGGACCAAGCAAGAACTCGCCCATTTTTACCCATTACAAATGGAGGAACACGAAGATGCTCAATACTGTTTTCCAGACCAAAACTCTTCTTGCAGAAAGGCTTTGCTATCGACATCTATTTACATAACACTGTACATCTTCATCTCATTGACTTCAGCGGTTACAGTATTTTTGAACGTACTGGTGATCATCTCCGTCTCTCACTTCAAGAAGCTCCACACTCCAACCAACCTGCTCATCCTTTCTCTGGCGGTGGCAGATTTCCTGGTGGGACTGATTGTGATACCAGTAGTGGCTGTAACAGTAATGGAATCATGTTGGTTCTATGGGAAATATTTCTGTGTGATTTCTCTATATATCAATTATTTATGTCTCTCTTTATCTATGGGCAATTTGATCTTGATATCTATTGACCGCTATGTTGCTGTGTGTGATCCCTTGAAGTACCACTCAAAAATAACAATAACAAGAATAATTAGTTGTATATCAATAACCTGGTGTTGTTGTATCATATACAATGCTGTTATTTTAAATAACTATGTTAATATGAAGGTACCCAGACAGTGTTTGGAAGAATGTTTTGTTGTTGTAGAATTTATCTGGAGGAGCATCATTGACATTCTATTTTCAAGTGTTATCCCGTGCTCAATTATTATAACACTTTATTTGAAAATATTTGTTGTCGCCAGATCACAGGCCAGAAAGGTATTTATAAAAGAGCCTGCCACCAAGTCTGGTGTTAAAAATGTACAGTCAAATAAGTCTGAGAGAAAAGCAGCAAAAACTCTATCTATTGTAGTTTTCACCTATCTATCTTGTTGGACTCCAATTTTTTTTATCCATTTTTTTTCTCACCAATTATCAAATTACTTAAGCTTTCTGCCATTTGTTAATTCCTTAATTAATCCAATAATTTATGCTTTCTTTTATCCATGGTTCAAAGTGACAGCTAAACATATTTTAACTCTGAAGTTAAGGCGGTCATAGTTCCTGCATTTTTATTCCTAAATTTGACAAATATAGATTACTTATTTAATGTAACAATACACTGATGTAGAATTTCATTCTGAGAAAGGTTCAGTTAACAGCTGTCATTATAGGTACATGTGGTATTGATTCAGAATTTGATGTTGATACAGTTTGATTTGGAAGGATTGGAATGACTGATTCATTGCAGAATGCATAAGCTTGTTATTAATTGATTGTAGTTCCATGTTATGTAAAAGTATAGTGCAATGAGAACTTCATGAATCATTTTATATGTTGTTTAGAAAGTGTAGTTAAATTATTCCATAATATCAGATTATGTTCAGGTCTAAGTTAATGGTGTATCGTGTAAGACGTTGAGGGTTAATGTAAGAATGTGCAATTATGGGTAACACCTCTTAAGGATTAGCCCCCTTTTTTCCCAGTATTCGCCTAAAATGACATACCCAAATCTAACTGCCTGTAGCTCAGGCCCTTAAGCATGGATATGTATATTATTGGTACCATTTGAAAGGAATGTAGTAGAATATAGCGCAATAGATCAGGTAAAAGATAGAGTACCATGATCTTTGAAATGCAAGAGAAAGGCCATGATGGTAAAAGGCAGCGGGTTCTCCCGTGCTCTATTATTATAACACTTTATTTGAAAATATTTGTGATGGCCATATCACAGGCCAGAAAATCATTTTCAAAAGACACTGTCACCAATATTTGTAAAACTGTACAGGCAAATAAGACTGAGAGAAAAGCAACGACGCTAGCTATTGTTTTTTCACCTATCTAAATTGTTAGATTCCATTTTGTTTTTGTTCTTTAGCAAAATTTTGATTAATCATATTTCTTAAGCTTTCTGCCAGTTGTTATTTCTTTTAGAAAAACAATTATTTCTGTTTTCTTTTAACTATGATTTAAAGTGACAGCTAAACATATTTTAACTCTGAAGTTGAGGCGTTCATGATCTTTTTCGATCTAACTAAATTTGGTTAAACAGCACGGAACAGGAATCATATTTCTTGGCCACTTAAGGAGTGAAAGGAGTGGGATATTGATGTTCATTAAAGTCATTGTCAAGGACCAGCTGATAGTTGTGCCAGTTTGCCAGGCAGGACTGGGTTAGATAAATCGACAGTACAGCACTCTATTAGGCGCTGACCTGAAACCTGGTCCTCTCTCCAGGCCTGTGCTGATGTCCTGACTGTCTCACGCTTGGTTGGAACCCAGGGAGAGTGACATTTCAGTGAGGGCCTCAGGCACCCAGGTCAGCGAGAGGACCCCTCACACCAGGAGTGATGACAGAACAAACAGAGAGGGAAATGTCAGGGAGAATTGCACAGCACCACGAAGAGCCCCACTGCCTTGTGGGATACATACTCTCTGGGACTCTCCTGTCAGTCCACCCAGACAGATTCAATGGATCCACAGATATGCTGTACTGTGCTATGTTGTAGTGTGGTTGAGTACCAATGATGAAACACATGAGTCAAGGCAGTGGTTTCAAAGTATCACTAAATGTCGTTTTATATTTTAGGATCATTTTGAGTAACTTGTAAAGTAAGTGCTTTCTGTCAATTATGGTTAATGGTGTTTCTCCATTTCTGCATGGGAAGTGTCAGTAGCCTCGTTTACACCAGGTGCTAACATATTTCCTTTGTCCTGATCTTTTCCAGATTCTGATTGTGCCCACATTGTAGCGGTTGCATCTACCCATGGTAGTAAAATGTGTCTCTTATCTGTCTACTGTGTCCAAATTGTGACCATATTTCCTGGTGCCTTCCTGTATGCAAAACAGATATTCTTTCAAAATAATATGAATTTATTGATTTTAATGCAATTATTGATACCATAGGTCAATGGTGCTACCTGTCCATGATTTTAGAGACCGGTATAATTATGATTTAAATGGTTTGACCGTCCAGATACAATGGGTCCCTGACTACCTCCAGAGGTGGTCAGGAAGATCTGACCATAATCAGATCTCAATGTGTCTTTTAAACAACTAGACCTGTCTAAAAATGTGGGCTCAATCAGAATGTGGACAAGATCAAGAGAAAGGACGTATGTCAGAACCAGGTTTAAATGGGGCTATTAACTCACACAGTGGCGTATAGTTGGTCCACCCAGATAGTACATAACTGGTTTCTACTCCAACCCCACATGACCTTTTCCCTCATCTCGCTCATCCCCCAAAGCAGTTGGATTCTGACATTTTCAGAGCTACCTAGTCAAGAAACATGTTCACCACTTTATTTAATTGGCAGGCTTTGTGATATTTAAGTAAGACATTTGAAGGCCTGGATCTTCGACATGGATACACACACACACACATACATGAGCGCACACACACACATTTTGAATAATAAGTTGCTTTAACATTTTGTTGAACATCATCTCATTTGCATATCAATAGACTCCTGCATCAGATCATTACTGTGACTGCAGTGCACAATAGATGAGTAGCTAATAATATGTTTGTTAACAGGCTCTCCAATCTTCTTCTTTTAGGGTAAGCGATGGGAGTTGGCAAGGTTATTCTGGCCACTAGATGGCAGTCCAAGATAGGCCAGTGCTCAAGTGTCTGGCTAGCTGCCAGCTTCCCTGCACTCATTTTATGGGAATAAGGCCATGGACAAGACTTTGCTTATCATGCTCATTATACAGTACAAAGCACAGTTAAACACATTCAGCTAATGTGAGGTTCTGACAGAGGGGGTGAATTTATCCAGTTGGGCTAACGTCAAAACAAAAGCAATCAGCAAGCAGCCTCCACAAGAAACAACATGAAAAACAATTATGTTTTTGCATCCAAGTTCCCAACCAAAACATAACACAGTCCTTTATCCACTGACTGTGGAATGGATTGGATTTTAACCAACTGAGGTACTCAAAGTGCTTTACAAAGTAAGGGACAAACTCACCTCATCCACAACCACTGAGACCCTGATGACACGTTGAGGTGTTGAGGTTATGAGGCGTTCACTCTGACATCATTAGAACACTCAATATGTCCATTGATGAGTGTCGAGGAGGCAGTGGAGAAGTCAGAATCAGCTGTAGCCTTCCGGCATCAATGTGAGGTAGAAAGAGCATTGGTAAAGGAGCTCTGATAAATACAGCTCAACAGATATAGTGGTGGTGGAGGGGTTATCTCAGAGATAACCCTATAAACAGTAGTATGCTCTGAATGTACCATTACACTCTATCAAATGAGTGTAATGATACATTGTCAGAGTTTTGTGTTTCCTGGAGGGTAAGAGTAATACCACAGGGAAAAACTCTGAAATTAGTTTAAAATGTATGGGATTTCCACAGGCTCAGCCCCCGGACACTAGGTGACCGATTTACTAAGTGTTTGCACCAGGTACAATATTTGCACTTGTTTCTTAATCTTCTGAGGGATTAAACATAGTAGGTAAAAAAGCTGAGTAAAAATGAATATTGATACATTATAGAAAATATATGAGGCTGTTATATATGATTTATTTGCCATTGGGATAACTCAAAACATATTTGAAGTATCGCAGTTAAAACTTGTTATGGCTGCAATCCCGATATTGGGATCGATATGACAACTACCAGTGAAAATAGAGGGCGCCAAATTCAAACCACAGAAATCTCGTAATTACAATTCCTAAAACATACATTTGTCTTATATCATTTTAAAGCTATTCTCGTTGTTAATCCCACCAAAGTGTTTGATTTCAAATAGGCTTTTCAGCGAAAGCACTACAAACGATTATGTTAGGTCTCCATCAAACCGCCATAAGCACAGCCATTTTCCAGCAAAATATAGCATTCACAAAAAGCATGAATGAAGATTAAATGAATCACTAACCTTGAATTATCTTCATCAGATGACACTCATAGGACTTCATGTTACACAATACATGCATGTTTTGTTTGATAAAGTTCATATTTATATAAAAAAATCTGAGTCTACATTGGCGCGTTAGATTCACTAGTTTCAAAAACATCAAGTGATTTTGCATAGCCACATCGTTTCAACAGAAATACTCATCATAAATGTAGATGATAATACAAGTTATACACATGGAATTATAGATATGCCTCTCCTTAATGCAACCACTGTGTCAGATTTCAATTTTTTTTACGGAAAAAGCAACCCCTGCAATAGTCTGAGACAGCGCTCAGAACAGTAGCCAAATTAGCCTCCATGTTGGAGTCAACAGAAACCAGAAAATACATGATAAATGTTTCCTTACCTTTGATGAACTTCATCAGAATGCAGTCCTAGAAATCCAAGGTCCACAATAAATGCTTAATTTGTTCAGAAATGTCCTTTATTTATGTCCAATTAGCTACTTTGATTAGCGCGTTTGGTAAACAATTCCAAAGTCACAAAGCGCGTCCACTATAACGTGACGAAATGTTCCATAACAGTCAGTAGAAGCATGTCAAACGATGTACTGAATAAATCTTTAGAATGTTGTTTACAAATATCTTGAATAACGTTCCAACCGAAGAATTTGAATTATTTCATATGAGCGGTGGAACGCAAGTCCTTCCCCTGTGAACGCGTCCTTCCCCTGTGAAATAGTCACCACTCATGGCTGTGGTGACTATTTCCTGTGTCAATCGACCCCCCTTCACATTAGAGTCATCAGACAAAGTTCTATTGACTGCTGACATCTAGTGGAAGGCGTAGGAAGTGAAAACTCATCCATATCTCGCTGTAATTTCAATGAGACCTCGGTTGAAAATCTGCCACCTCCAGAAAAAAAGAAACAGGAAGTGGAATTTCTCAGGTTTTTGCCTGCTTTAAGAGTTTTGTTGTACTCACAGACATTATTCAAACAGTTTTAGAAACTTCAGTGTTTTCTATCCAATACTAATAATAATATGCAAATATTAGCAACTATGACTGAGGAGCAGGCCGTTTGATATGGGCACCTTTCATCCAAGCTACTCAATACTGCCCCTGCAGCCATAAGAAGTTAAATCGTCCTATGCCTTGAATTTGTGCCAAAATATCCAAAATTGGTTGTATCATACTAATGTTGAGGAAACACTTTTTTGAATTGAGGAATGTCCACAAAAAATGAAGAAATAATTTCAAATAACGAGGCAGAGAAGCTGAGATTCATTGGTTATTGTTATTCAAATTAATCATTAGGGTTGAGTTACTAGAATACAGCTAATGTATGTTCCCACTGGGCACAAGCTGGTTTAATCAACGTTGTTTCAAATGTAATTTTCAACATATTTTGACGTGGAATCTATGTGGAAAATACATTGGATTTGAAAAAGTAATCAACTGTTTTTTTTGTGTGTGAAATTTCAACCACAGGATTACGTCATCATGGTAGCCAAACATTATATAAAATATGTTGAATTTGTACCTTTAAAACAATGTCAGATTTTCAACTTTATATAACGTTGATTGATTGTTGAATGATTGTTGTGAGATTCACTGTTGCTATTGATGTCAGTCCAAAGGGAAGGTTTAACAGAGCAAATTAAATGTGGCCATACTTTATCAGTCATCAATGATGCTATTTAGGCCTCAACACAATTCAATATAACTAAATACATTACATTTTAAATCAACCAGAGCTTGAAACACTGGGCCTATTCCATCAACAGCAATTGTTTGTATTCAACCCAGAATTCAACTAAAAATAGACTATATAATAGTACTAGGGTTTCAAGCTCTGGTTGATTTCCAATATAATGTTATTTAGTGATGTTGAATTGTGTTTAGTTGTCAGATCAACAAATATCAACATTTGAAGGAGATGCATCTTCTGCTTTGATATTTCCATCTGTGCCACTGACTTAGTCTGGCTTTAATTCCAGTTTGTCTACAAATAAAAACATTTTATGTTGGATTCACGTCTTCATCTGAAACGAAAATCACAGTTAAAGATTAGGACTAAGTCAAATCAAAATGTATTTCAAGTTTGATTTGATTTAGTACTTTTCTATGACTTAGCTTTTTTTTATTTATTTGGAGACAAACTGAAATTATAACCAGACTAAGTCAGTGGCACAGATGGAATTATCCAAGCAGAAGATAACTAAGTCAGCGCAGAAGATAAATCTCCTTCAAATGTTGATACGTGGTTGCGTTGACAACTAAACATAATTCAATGTCACTTTTGAAATACAGTAGATAGCCTAAAGTTCTGTTATCTCAAAAACTAATGTAACATTCAACCTTAAAATGAGTAACACATCCATGGCCAATGTATAGTTGTAGTAACCATACATTTCTTCTTATGTAATCATATAAAGTGTGCATGTTCAAGAGAGCATGCATAGGTCATCGCAGGTCTGTGTAGATCTTCACAATTGCTTTAATAATCTGCAGAATCTCGAACGGCATGTACTTTTAATGTAATGTCAACTGCAATCCTTTTCATTTGCTTCTGCTCTTAGATAAAGCACAGTGATATCACATGAATCTGTATAAATAAACAACACATCTGACATTGTATTCCCATTTGAACTTTGCTGGGCTTTGAAATGGTTGAAAGCTCATTAATATCACATTTACAGTAGGTGACTAGCTAAACAACAAATAAGACAGATTTTCCATTGGAATTTGGTTTTGCTTTTAGATGGTTGAAAGCATAGGGATAACACATTTTTGAGTGGGTGGATATACTGTAGGTTGTAATCTCATTGAATAACGTCTTAACCAAATATTACCTCATTATCCACGTTGAAATGACGTAGTGGGCTCTGTGTGTAGGTATGTGAATGAATGCCTTGTAGGAGGAAAGATTCTGAAATAAATTATACAGTACAGAGTTGGCACCACAGGTTCAAAAATGTTGTGGCAAAAGTTGTACGTGTCTTTTCTGGGGCCTGGAGGTTTTCCTGATCTTCATGATCTCATGACAAAGTCTGGGTCCTATTCGTAGACTATGACAAAATATTATTATATTAGATAGCTTCCCTTTTCATCTGTGCTATGACTATAGGGCTGTAGGGCAGAGATACATGTATGTCAGAGAGGAGAATATAGTGAAATCAGGCTGTAGGGCAGAGAGACAGTTGACAAAACAACTCTGTATGGTGGAGATATCAGGAGGGAAATGCCACCACCATAGGGCCTGGAGAAAGTGTGGGATCCGTTCTAGAGAGCTTGCCAGTTCTGTGTGCGTGCAAGGTTTGATTCCCCATAACACTGTGGTGTTATGTCCCTCCTTCACCCCTCTTTTTGCCCACATCAGGCAATTTGTAGCAGTTACATTTTTTTGTCCATGATACCACTTACCTCTCTCATGGGGAATCCATCAATCTCTCATTCTAGATGAATTCAGAGAAAACCAATAATCAACAAATTACACAGAGTAGCATTAATGCTCACAAAGGCTTCCCTTTCAGCGCTTTCCTTTCCCGAGATTTATATAATAAAATGCGTTGGCCCTCTGAACAAACAGGATAATTATGCCCTACGGTCTATCTGTCGCTTGTCCGGCACGGCCAAGTGGAAAGAAACACGTTATTACCGCTCAAAGGTTTCTGCTGGAGGAATTAGGATAAATAAATGTTTCATGAAGTAACACGATTTTACAGTTGAATCCTTATCCAAAATCACCACATTATGTCCAACCCGTTACACGTTTTCATGTTCATTTTTTTCCCTGTAAGAAATGATCACCCTAACACACACTTAATTTGTTTTAAATACTTTTTTGTTTCCTGTACTTTGCAATGATGAGAAATATCAGTGAATGTGATGAAAAATAAACACATTCAAATGTTTTGCTTCCACTGACCAATCAAGTTCGCACACACATGACATGCTTGCATTCAGCAGAGCTGTAAACAGCCGGGCCTGAGAAGTCTGAACACCCAGTGAGCAGAAGGCCACCAGTGCCTCAGCCTACACAGACAGGTCTATTCTCAACACAGAATAATTCAGTCTGGGCTATCAGATCTCTGAGGTGTACAGTAAGTGGTTCAATCAGGCCTTTAGAGAGCAGAGGGATTGAAACCTTTCCTTCTGATCTTCAGCTCTCCCTCCAACAGATGAACCTGCCAGCAGCATTGTTCAGTGGAGCAGATGGTGTCTTAAAGGACAGGCCCAGTCGCCATCAGACTGCTCTGCCTCTCTGTTACGCCAGTCAGTGACTGCAGCCACTGCAACCATATTGCTACACTTTCCAAGAACAGAGGCAGTGGCAGCACCATATGCCCTTTTCCTAATGGCCTGAGCATCTGCTTTCCCTGCCCTGTGTTTGGATAGCGTCACAAAGACCTTTTACCTGGTGCATCACTTTCCACATGCTGAAACCCATGGCTTTTTTTTCCTGACATATGTCCCATTGTTTTCATATCAGCGTCTTCTCTTCATAGGTCAAAGACATGTGTGAAGTGCAACGGTTCAAATTCAAATAATTTCAGCCCTCTTATCCCTACTGTTTGAACAGAATTTTAACAAAGCAATTTTCTCCAAGTCTGATATTATGTGGCATAAACATACTTGCAGGAAGTAGGGGTGCTGCGGGTGCTTCAGCACCCCCTGATAAATACATAAAACATATATTTTCAATTCAAAATTTGTGAACTAGGCCTTTATTACTCCTCTATGAGCGTCAATTTTTTTTGACAGCACCCCCAACCCAATACATCTTTCCACAGCCATGGATATAATGTGAAGGTGGATGAAGATAGTTTGAACCATCTAGGTGTACACCATCCAGGTGGGAAAAGACAGCTATTTAATTTTAAAAGGTCATTATTATTGTTTGGAGAACGCAGGACTGCCAGATGAGACAAGAGTAAATACTCTGAGGAGAGAAGTGGCAACCTCATGATGGGGTTGAAGTGCTAGAAGCATAACAAAAGCAAAAGCACTTCCAAAGGGCATTTGGCCCTTCACATTCGGCTATAGGCTTTGCAGATATATTGTGTTAGGCCCTTACTTTGAAATTAAATTAATATTGCATGCTGTTTCAAATGTCATCTTCTGTGAATGCCAAGTTTACATTTTCTATGCCAGGGGAATGCATAAGGACCTTTCAATCAAAAAAGGCACCTTCTTCTAGACTTTGTATTAATTATGAAAATGCATTCAGGGCAAGGCCATCCAGATGTCTAGTAGCAATTGGAATTTAAAAGCTTTTTTTGCTTGTTATTTTTAACTTCATACTTGTGGAAATCCCCAATGCATTTCAGGGGATTGCTTCCACAGTCCAATTAGCATTTGGAGCAATTACAGTGAAGAGGAAGGCCACGGTAATTCACCAAGCAAGAAATGTAACTGAAGGAGGGTCAGGGTGTTTGGTTGTGTAACGAAGGGGTTGAATAGAAACTTGGCCAAACAGGGGCTTTCAGGAATTAGGAACACAGGTTAGGGTGAGGCCATTTAGCTATGTTTGCAATATCTTTATTGTAGCCCTATCCTGTGCTTTTAAAAATATTTTAGCAGGTGCTGCTAAATGGTGGCTGGTATGGTGAAGTGTGTGTATAATGCGTAGTTTATATTACTTCCAGGAGAACGACTTCCCCCCTCTCATTGAAGCCATAAAGTTCAAGGCCGACCGTGGTACTACAGGCGGTTGTTTCCAGAAAGCAAGGTCCCCCATTATAGTGACTGGGAAATGCCAATATTCGTCGTGAATATTAGTGTAAATAAAAAAACATTTTGAAGACAATCATGGTACCAATAATTGCTTCTATTACACCAGATGTACAGGTACAGTATATACTGTAGCAGTTTAATATGATTATGTAGTTAAATGGCTATTTGGTGACACTATAATCATTGTTGTTCGGCTTTGTTAATTGTATGTTGTCAGAGTGGACCATGTCTAGATCTGTTGACTGTGGGTTGCGGTAGAGGTCGCCAATCGCTTAGAATCCTTGTAGTCTGCAATTACAGGCAACGCATACACCACTGAGAAGTGAGAATGTTACGCCACCTCAATGTTTAATGAGTAATTATCTCGACTAATGCCCACACTGTGTCTCAGCTGTCAGCAATCTCTCAGACTTTAAATGTGAGTCTGGTGTAAACTTCATAATTGCCCTCAATGTGGAGCCATGAATAATTTGACATTTACATTACATTTTAGTTAATTAGAATACACTCTTATCCAGTGACGAACAACTACTGCATTCATCTTAAGATAGCTAGGTGAGTCAACAACACATCGCAATCATATAAAAGTACATTTTTCCTCAACAAAGTTTTTATCAGAAAAGTCAGTGCTAGTAGGAAAAGACAAGTGCCTTTTGGGGGGGATGTTGTAGAACGTGAACCTGCAGGAGTGAGTCACTGCTTTGATGTTTGTAGAGAACGACAGGGTGTTGTCCAGGGTCACGCCAAGGTTCTTTGCACTCTGGGAGGGGGACACTGTGGAGTTGTTGTCACGCCCTGACCATAGAGAGCCTTTTTATTCTCTATTTTAGTTAGGTCGGGGTGTGACTAGGGGGGAGGGGGGTCCTATCTATGTTGTTTATTTCTATGTTGGCCTGGTCCCAATCAGAGGCAGCTGTTTATCGTTGTCTCTGATTGGGGATCAGATTTAGGCAGCCATTTTCCCACTGTGTTTTGTGGGATCTTGTTTTTGTGTTGTTGCTTGTGAGCACTCCAGAACATCATGGTTCGTTTGTTCTTTATTGTTATTGTGCATTTCATTGAATAAACATGTGGAACCGATATCACGCTGCGCTTTGGGCCGAATGTTCTTACGACGATCGTGACAGAAGATCCCACCAAACCAGGACCAAGCAGCATGCCCATGAGGAGAAGTTATCCTGGGGTTAGGAGGAGATCAAGGAGGAAAATATATCCTGGACTTGGGAGGAAATCATGGGAGGACACAAAAGCCTTCCTTGGAAGCAGAAGCAATTAGATAAGGGAGGACAGCGACGACGCCGGGGTTCGCGGCCACAAAGAAAGCCCTAAAAATAGCCCAAATTTTCTTTTGGAGGGAGGGGCACAAGGGGTGGTCGGCGGAGCGGAGGAGTGAACCAGAGCTAGTCTGGGAGAAGATGGAGGAGAGTGAACGGAGAGAGTCAGAGACAGTCAGTGAGTTGCTGGAGAAATTGGAGGAGAGAGAAATGAGAGAGTTGTTGTGTTGGTGTATGATGCTCGACATTCGCTCTAAGGAGCGTGTTATCAGTTTGATGCCACCTGAGTCAGCTCTCCATACCCGTCCTGAGGAGCCTGCTATCAGTCTGGTCAAATCTGTGCCGGCTCCATGCACCAGGTCTTCAGTGCCATTCCACAGCCCAGTAGGTCCTGTGCCATCTCCCCGCGTCATCTTTCCGGTACCATGTGCGGCGGCTCTACACACCAGGGCTCCAGTGCGCATCCACAGCCCATTAGGTCCTGTACCAGCTCCCTGCACTTGCCGTGCGAAGTGTGTCATCGTTCCGGTACAATTTGTGCCTGCTCTACGCACCAGGTCTCCTGTGCGCCTCCACAGCCCAGTACATCCTGTGCCAGCCCCTCGCACTCGCCCTGAAGGGCTTGTCACCAGTCCGGTGCAACTTGTGCCGGCCCCACGCATCAGGCCTCCAGTGCACATCCCCAGTCCGGAACCTTCTGCGACGGTCCACAGTCCGGAACCTCCTTCGACGGTCCACAGTCCGGAACCTCCTGCGACGGTCCACAGTCCGGAACCTCCTGCGACGGTCCACAGTCCGGAACCTCCTGCGACGGTCTACAGTCCAGAACTTCCTGCGACGGTCCACAGTCCGGAACCTCCTGCGACGGTCCACAGTCCGGAACCTCCTGCGATGGTCCACAGCCCGGAACCTCCTGCGATGGTCCACAGCCCGGAACCTCATACAACGGTCCACGGTCCGGAACCTCCAGCTCCATGGTCAGAGCCTTCCCCTGCGCCGATGCCCAGTCCAAGCACGGCATTCAGTCCTGCTCCAAGGCCGGAGCCGTCATCTGCGCCGGTGCACAGTCCAGGCACGGCGGCCAGGCACGGCACGGCGGCCAGGCAATGGCGGCCAGTCCCGCTCCATGGCAGGAGCCTTCCTCTGCGCCGGTGCCCAGTCCGGGCATGGCATGCAGTCCCGCTCCAAGGCCGGAGCCTTTCTCTGTGTTGGGGCCCAGTCCGGGTATGGCGTTCAGTCCAGCTCCAAGGCCGGAGCCTTCCTCTGCGCCATTGCCCAGTCCAGGCACGGCGACCAACTCAGCTCCATGGCCGGAGTCTTCCTCGGCGCCGGTGCCCTGTCCAGGCACAGCGTTCTACCCGGCTCCATGGCCGGACCTGTGGTCTGCACCGGAGCCGCCACCGACACTAGACCTCCCCGGTTGTTTTCAGGTTTTGCGGGAGGGGGGGGGGGGGGGATACTGTCACGCTTTTTATTCTCTATTTTGGTTAGGTGGAGTGTGACAAGGAGGGAGGGGTGTGTTCCTATCTAGGTTGTTTTTTTCTATGTTGGCCTGGTATAGTTCCCAATCAGAGGCAGCTGTTTATCATTGTCTCTGATTGGGGATCATATTTAGGCAGCCATTTCCCACTGTGTTTTGTAGGAGCTTGTTATTGTTTTGTTGTGTTGTTGTTATTTTCCACCATAATTTGCTAATAAATTCATTAAAAATACTACAATGTGATTTTCTGGATTTTTTTTCTCATTTTGCCTGTCATAGTTGAAGTGTACCTATGATGAAAATTACAGTCCTCGCTCATCTTTTTAAGTGGGAAAACTTGCACAATTGGTGGCTGACTAAATACTTTTTTTGCCCCACTGTATCTATCCTATATCTATCCTACCCTACCTTTCTAAGGTCTTCGAAAGCCAACAAACAGATTACCGACCATTTCAAATCCCACCATACCTTCTCCGCTATGCAATCTGGTTTCAGAGCTGGTCATGGGTGCACCTCAGCCACGCTCAAGGTCCTAAGCGATATCTTGAACCGCCATCGATAAGAAACAATACTGTGCAGCCGTATTCATCGACCTTGCCAAGCCTTTCGACTCTGTCAATCACCACATCCTCATCAGCAGACTCGACAGCCTTGGTTTCTCAAATGATTGCCTTGCCTGGTTCACCAACTACTTCTCTGATAGAGTTCAGTGTGTCAAATCGGAGGGTCTGTTGTCCGGGCCTCTGGCAGTCTCTATGGGGGTGCCACAGGGTTCAATTCTTGGACCGACTCTCTTCTCTGTATAAATCAATGATGTCGCTCTTGCTGCTGGTGAGTCTCTGATCCACCTCTACACAGACGACAACATTCTGTATACTTCTGGCCCTTCTTTGGACACTGTGTTAACAACCCTCCAGGGAAGCTTCAATGCCATACAACTCTCCTTCCGTGGCCTCCAATTGCTCTTGAATACAAGCAAAACTAAAAAGCATCCTTCACTCATGCTGCCAAACATAAAACCGACCATCCTACAAATCCTCGACTTCGGCGATGTAATTTACAAAATAGCCTACAATACCCTACTCAATAAATTGGATGCAGTCTATCACAGTGCCATCCGTTTTGTCACCAAAGCCCTATTACTACCCACCACTGCGACCTGTACACTCTCGTTGGCTGGCTCTCGCTTCATACTCGTCGCCAAACCCACTGGCTCCAGGTCATCTACAAGACCCTCCTCGGTAAAGTCCCCCCTTATCTCAGCTCGCTGGTCACCATAGCAGCACCCACCTGTAGCACGCTCCCCATGCAGGTACATCTCTCTGGTCACCCCCAAAACCAATTCTTCCTTTGGCCGCCTCTCCTTCCAGTTCTCTGCTGCCAATGACTGGAACGAACTACAAAAATCTCTGAAACTGGAAACAATTATCTCCCTCACTAGCTTTAAACACCAACTGTCAGAGCAGCTCACAGATTACTGCACCTGTACATAGCCCATCTATAATTTAGCCAAAACAACTACCTCTTTCCCTACTGTATTTATTTATTTATTTTGCTCCTTTCCATCTCTACTTTGCACATTCTTCCATTGCAAATCAACCATTCCAGTGTTTTACTTGCTATATTGTATTTACTTCGCCACCATGGCCTTTTTTTGCCTTTACCTTGCTTTATCTTGGCCAGATCACAATTGTAAATGAGAACTTGTTCTCAACTTGCCTACCTGGTTAAATAAAGGTGAAATAAATAAATAAATAAATAAATAAAACTCAACTCATCAACTGGTCTACGGGGGCTATCATCGGCTGGAGTCTATTCTGCCACGCCCATTGTCTAAAGTCGGCACAACCTGCCGTGGGACGTCTTCCTGGGCCCTCGGAGGTGGCTCCAGACCTCTCTGACATTCCCGCAGAGTACCAGGACCTCCGGGAGGTGTTCAGCAAGGCCCATGCCCCTTCACTTCCGCCGCACAGCCCCATGACTGTGGGATTGACCTTCACCCTAGTACCATACCACCCCGGGGACGTCTGTACTCGCTGTCGGGACCAGAGAACAAGGCTATGGAGAACTACATTGGGGACTACCTAGCTACAGGATTTATCCTTCCCTCCTCCTCTCCCGCTGGTCGCAGGGATCTTCTTTGAGTAGAAGGACAAGACCATGCGCCAGTGTATTGACTACCGGGGCCTCAATGACATCATAGTGAGGAACCGTTACCCGCTACCACTCATTTTCTCGGCCTTCGAACCGCTCCAGGGGGCCGCGAGCTTCTCCAAGCTGGATCTACAAAACTCCTACCACATGGTGCGGATAAGGAGATGGGGAGGAATGGAAATCCGCCTTCAATGCCCCTTCGTGTTACAGGCTCTGGTTAATGACATTCTCAGCAACAGACTGAACTGGTTTGTCTTCATCTTCCTTGATGACTCCCGATCCCCCCAAGAACACTTGCTCCATGTCCGGCCTGTTCTCCAGCGCCTTCTGGTGGAAAAGTGCAAGTTCCATCGCTCCACTATTCCCTTTCTGGGCTACATCATCTCTGCTGTCCAGAGGGATCCCGATAAGGTGAATTGCATTGGCCTCAGCCGATATCCAGGGTGCTGCCGCAACGCTTCCTGGGGTTCGCCAAATTTATCGATGCTTTATCCGGGGTTACAGCACCCTGGCATCCCCCCTGTCTACCCTCACCTCTACCAAGGTTCTGTTCATGTTGTCCATAGCTGCTGACTGGGAATTCTGGGACCTTAAACACAGCTTCACCACAGCTCCAATCTTGGGTCATCCGGACCCTTCCCGTCAGTTTGTGGTGGAGAATGATGCTTTGGATGTTGGAGTGGGAGCTGTCCTGTCCCAACATTCTGCCCTTGACCTTAAGCTGCATCCCTGCACCTTTTTCTCCCACAGCCTCAACACCACAGGGAGAGGATTTACAATGTGGGGAATCGGGAGCTTCTCGCGAAGAAGATGGCATTGGGGGAATGGAAGCACTGGCTCGAAGGGGGATTGTGTGCACCGACCACAAAAACCTGGAGTATCTCTGCACCGCCAAGTGCCTCAACTCCAGGCAGGCGAGATGGGCCCTACTGTTTACCCAGTTAAACTTTTCCCTCTCCTACTGGCTGGGGTCCAAAACATCAAGCCGGATGCCCTGTCTTGCCACTATAACCCCACGGCTACTAGCCCAGAGCCCGAGACTATCCTTCCCACCATGTGCTTGGTGACGGCACACAGTTCTGGAGTGGGCCCATTCCGCCAGGCTTGCCTGCCACCCGGGCGCCCGCCGATCGTCTTAGTGCGACAACGCTTCTGGTGGCCTACCATGGTTCCAGACGTCGCCATCTTTATTGCCGACTGCGATGTCTGTGCGTGGAACAAGAGCCCTCAACAAGCACCGGCTTGCCTCCTCCAACCTCTGCCCGTCCCTCATCTCCATTGGCCTCACATCTCTCTGGACTATTTCATGGGTCACCCCCCATCTGATGGGAACACGGCCATCCTGACCATGCTAGATCGCTTTTTCAAGGCCATCCACTTCATTCCTTTCCCCAAGTTACTCTCTGCCAAAGAGACGGCCCAGCTCATGGTGCAGCACGTCTTCCAGATCCATGGACTGCACGTGGACATGGTCTCCGACAGCAGCCCTCAGTTCTCGTCCCGGTTCTGGAAGGCGTTCTTCACCTTCATTGGGTTATCAGCCAGTCTGTCGTCCGGGTTCCACCCCCAGTCTAACGGCCAGTCAGAGCGAGCCAACCAGGACTACGAAACCCCTCCGTGATGCCTGGTCTCAGCCAACCCCACCTCCTGGAGCCAACAGCTGGTGTGGGTGGATTATGCCCGCAACACCCTTCCCTGTTCAGCCCATAAAACAACTCCTCAAATCAAATGTGTATTTGTCAATTGTGCCGAATACAACAGGTGTTGATCTTACAGTGAAAGGCTCTAACCAACAGTCCAAAAAGGTATTAGGTGAACAATAGGTAAGTAAAGAAATGAAAAAAAACAGTAAAAAGACAGTGAAAAATAACAGTAGCGAGGCTATATAGAGTAGCAAGGCTACATATAGTCACCGGTTAGTTGGGCTGATAGAGGTAGTATGTACATGTAGATATGGTTAAAGTGACTATGCATATTAGAGGTCGACCGATTAATTAAGGCCGATTTCAAGTTTTCATAACAATCGGAAATCGGTATTTCTGGATGCCGATTTTTTAAATATATTTTTTTACACCTTTATTTAACTAGGTAAGTCAGTTAAGAACACAATCTTATTTTCCATGACGCCCCCCCCCCCCCCCCTGTTCAGCTCAAACCGTGGCGCATGGAACGCAAAAATATTCTTAGAAATATTTAACCTCCACGCATTAACAAGTCCAATAGCTCAAATGAAAGATAAACACCTTGTTCATCTACCCAGCATGTCAGATTTTTTACATGTTTTACGGCGAAAACACACCACATATTTATAGTAGACCACCACCGAAACCAAGACAAGAGGCAGCCATTTTGTCGCAGAAAATATAAAATTATAAAAGCAGGATTAAAAAATAAATCATTCACTAACCTTTTGAAAATCTTCATCAGGTGACAGTAATAGGACATGTTACACAGTACATTTTTTTTTCAATAATATGCCATTTATATCCATAAATGTCCATTTACATTGAATTCATGTTCAGAAAATACTCAAAAATGTCCGCAGAAAATATAGGTAGCGCCGCAAGATAACGTAAATAGACATCATAAACTTTGACTAAATATACATGTTCTACATATAGTTAGAAAGATACACTGCTTCTTAATGCAATCGCTTTGTTACATTTATTTTTAACGTTACAGAAATCGCTCACTATTCAATATTCTGAGACGGCGCTCAGATATAAGCTATATTTCTCCGCTATGTTGGAGTCAACAGAAACACAGATTTCAGCATAAATATTCCCTTACCTTTGATGGTCTTCGTTCAGAATGTTCTGGAAGGGTTCATACTTACCCAAAACATCGTTTGGTTTCAAGTCTTGCGTCTTTGTATTAGCTACTGCTAATAACATCAGCTGAAATGCACCCAAAATGTCCTCTGGTCCGGAAAAGTTGCGCATCAAAACTTCAAAATTACATATTATATGTCAACTAAACAGGTCAAACTAAGTGCAGAACCAAGCTTTAGGATGTTATAAACATAGAAAACAATTTTCTATTCAACCGGTCATTGTTTGTCCTTCTCCGGAGTGCTGGAACAAAGGAATGGCTGGGACCAATTCGCGCCCTAACGCACAGGTATTTTCTCGCGGCACTCACTCAATTCACTCCCATAGGGCCAATTCTCGCGGGATTTGAACGATTAAACACTCTACTGAATAAGGACATCTAGTGGAAGACATAGAAAGTGTCCCCAGATCCATAGCTGGTTGGGAAGGGTGGGGGCGATGATGTCAAAGTTGCTCCAACTTTCATGACCACAAAACTAGTTTGGAAGAATGCATGCCCTGTGAGTTCTGCTATACTTACAGACATAATTCCAACGGTTTTAGAAGCTTTAGAGTGTTTTCTATCCAATAATATATATATAATATTATATGCATATATTAGCAATTTTTGACAGATTTTTTTTCAGTTTACTATGGGCACGCAATTTCTCCAAAGGGGGCAGTAGTCAGCCATATCTTTAACAGGTTTTAACTTGTTATGGCTGCAATCCCACTAACGGGATAAGTGTTATCAACAACCGCTGAATAGCATAGCGCTACATTCAATAAATATTACTAAAAATATTTATATTCATGAAATCAAGTGCAATATAGGAAAACACAGCTTAGCCTTTTGTTAATCCACCTGTCGTGTCAGATTTTGAAATATTGCTTTACAGCGAAAGTAATCCAAGCGTTTGTGTAAGTTTATCGATCACACGACAAAACATTAAGTACACTTAGCATCAGGTAGCTTGGTCACGAAAGTCAGAAAAGCAATCAAATTAATTGTTTACCTTTGATGATCTTCGGATGTTTTCATTCACGAGGCTCCCAGTTACACAACAAATGTTGCTTTTGTTCCATAAAGATTATTTTTACATCCAAAATACCTTTGTTGGTTTGGAAATCCACAGGAAAGAGCGGTCACGGAAACGCAGACGAAAATTCCAAATAGTTTCCATAATGTCCACAGAAACATGTCAAACATTTTTTATAATCAAACCTCAGGTTGTTTTTAAAATATATAAATCGATAATATAATCAACCGCAAATGTCTTTCACAGTAGGAGAGGGGAAAACAATGGCTGTCCAAACTCTGTTGCGCGAGCAAAACTCATGTGACCACTTGACGTGATGTTATCGTTCTGGCTCATTTTTCAAAATAAAAGCCTGAAACTGTCTGAAGACTGTTGACACCTTGAGGAAGCGATAGGAAAAGGAATCTGGTTCATATCCCTTTCAATCCAGCAAAGGGAGGCTATGGAACATGGAGTTTTCAAAATAGAAGCCTTTGAAGTTTTCAAAATCCCTTGATATTCCTCAGGGTTTCGCCTGCAATATCAGTTCTGTTATACTCACAGACAATAATTTGACAGTTTTGGAAACTTTATAGTGTAGTAGTGCAGCCATAAAAAGTTAACTGCCTTGTTCAGGGGCAGAACGACAGATGTTTACCTTGTCAGCTCTGGAATTCAATCTTGCAACCTTACGGTTAACTAGTCCAACGCTCTAACCACCTGCCTCTCATTGCACTCCACGAGGAGCCTGCATGTTACGCGAATGCAGTAGAAGCCAAGGTAAGTTGCTAGCTAGCATTAAACTTATCTTATAAAAAACAATCAATCAATCATAATCACTATTTAACTACACATGGTTGATATTACTAGTTTATCTAGCGTGTCCTGCGTTGCATATAATCGATGCAACGCAGGGAGATGATTTAACAAAAGCACATTTGCGAAAAAAGCACAATCGTTGCACGACTGTACCTAACCATAAACACCAATGCCTTTCTTAAAATCAATACACAGAGGTATATATTTTCAAACCTGCATATTTAGCTGAAATAAATCCAGGTTAGCAGGCAATATTAACCAGGTGAAATTGTGTCACTTCTCTTGCGTTCATTGCACGCAGAGTCAGGGTATATGCAACAGTTGGGCAGCCTGGCTCATTGCGAACTAATTTGTCAGAATTTTACGTAATTATCACATAACATTGAAGGTTGTACAATGTAACAGGAATATTTAGACTTAGGGATGCCACCCGTTAGATAAAATACCGAATGGTTCTGTATTTCACTGAAATAATAAACATTTTGTTTTCAAAATGATAGTTTCCAGATTCGACCATATTAATGACCAAAGGCTCGTATTTCTGTGTGTTATTATGTTATAATTAAGTCTATGATTTGATATTTGATAGAGCAGACTGACTGAGCGATGGTAGGCAGCAGCATGCTCGTAAGTATTCATTCAAACAGCACTTTTGTGTGTTTTGCCAGCAGCTCTTTGCAAGCACAGCTCTGTTTATGACTTCAAGCCTATCAACTCCCGAGATTAGGCTGGTGTAACCGATGTGAAATGGCTAGCTAGTTAGCGGTATGTGTGCTAATAGCGTTTCAAACGTCACTCGCTCTGAGACTTGGAGTGGTTGTTCCCCTTGCTCTGCAAGGGCCGCGGCTTTTGTGGAGCGATGGGTAACGCTGCTTCAAGTGTGGCTGTTGTTGATGTGTTCATGGTTCGAGCCCAGGTAGGGGCAAGGAAGGGACGAAAGCTATACTGTTACACTGGCAATACTAAAGTGCCTATAAGAACAACCAATAGTCAAAGGTATATGAAATACAAATGGTATAGAGAGAAATAGTCCTATAAATACTATATTAACTATAACCTAAAATGCTGATTTGAATGTCATTGAGAAAACAGAAGTGTCAAATATTTTTTTTTCGCAAACATCCTTTCTGAATTTAAAAGTAATCCTCTAAGTAATCATCTAGTTTTTCAAAAGTATCTGTAATCTGATTACAATATTTGTGGTGGTAACATAACGGATAACAGTTAACGTTTTTATAATCCCTTACATGTAAACCGTTACTCCCCAACCCTGTCTGTGCTTCCAATGGGATTACAGTATGATTGCTCAGAGGGCCTTGAAATTATAAAAATCAATATCAATTGAGACAAAAATAGAATGAGGTGTCTGTTTTATAGTATGAAAGGATAACGTGGACTTTGTGCCAGCTCTTAGGTTAAGCAAAAGGTTAAAACCATTTCATCCATGAGGGAAATGTTCTCCCCATGAATGTATTTGTACTCTGGCTGTTTGCCATTTTTAGGAGTCCCCACAGTACAGATCGCTCAGCCTGCTGCTGCCCTCTCCCCTCCACTCCCACCCCCTTCAACTTGGATGGAGCTGCCTGGACTGGTGGACTGGTCTCAGAGCACTTTGCCATCCACCTGGGGAGGGTCAACCTCAGAAAAACACCTACATGGAAATGCAATTAAAACCGTATTTCCCTGAATACAGAGAGTGGGGTGTTTTGGGACAGTGGCTGCAAGAGAGAGAGACATGCTGTTCGATGGCCTGGAGAATGGAACCTAAGGGGGATAGAGAGAGGAATGGGGTGCACCTCTCACACCTTACTCAACACTTAGCAAATCAACACCGCTCGTCACCACGTTCAACTCACACATAGCATTCAGACCACACATCTGCAGTACATAAAATGCATTTCCGCTGAAATAATCATAGACTGTCAAAACAAAATGGATGGGGCCCTCGGTGATGTCACCCCATTGTTTCGTATGTGAAATCTCAGTGGCGCATTTGAAGATCAGGAAGTGTTGTTTAAGCGTGTCGCCATCTTGCTTCATTGAGGAGTTTTTGGAAATATCGCATGTGCAGTTTGAGCTACTCTAGGAAGTGATGTTGTAGGCTAGCTAAGTGCTGCTCCATCTCATTGAATATCTCAAATTGAAGGCCGACTGGGTTACTGCAGGCTGCCATTAGCAACTAAATTATCCTTATAACTTCGTCTGTGTGCAATTTTCAAATAATTGGTTCAATGACACACAGTATAATGCTTCAATGATGCTAAAAACATTCAAGGGGTCAAAACAATCACACCAGCTAGGGGAGATGTTATATAGTTGTTACAAACGTTGAGAAATAATACATACTGAAAAACTCATAATAGCCTAAAGATTGTGGCAGTAGTGAGATGGCAGTCATTATTTGTTGTTAGCCTCCTACCTGAGCCTTTTATTTTACTTCTTTGCACATGCCTATGCTAGGCTAGCACTAATTTCAGCCGACCAGTAAAGTCATTACAAGGCAGCATTCCATCCATTTTTGGACATTGGCAAGACTCAACCATCTCCTAGTCATGTGTTCTGTAAATTTCAAGAGTTAAAGGGGAACTGTAATTGCTGAATTTGGCCTTGTTTTTGGCTTGCTCCTCAAGAAATGCTGGCGGAAGCCAAAGGTGAATTGGCTTGGGGGTGTGGTTTGATATGGTTGTTTCCTGGGTGCAGGGTCGGGGAGTAACATGGATTACTTTTAAATTCAGTTAGGATGTTTGTGAAAAAATATTTGACACTTCTGTTTTCTCAATGACATTCAAATCAGCATTGAAAAAAATAGCAAGTCAGAGACCACTATGATGACACACCAAATGTGTTTGATTGATAACGGGAAAAGAGCAGGAATGGGCATTAGTAGGCTACAGCCCGAGTTATGTCTTCCAATGGTGTGACTGCTGTCGGCATCCAAAGATTATCCAACTTGAAAAAACGCTTGGAGGTAAGGATGACAGCAGTGGTGGAGTCTACGATGATACAAATATCACTTATAGTTGATATCTACATAGTGCATTGGTGTGAATCACACTGCTGCTCTCTCATTTAGCTACTTGCGCCTCACTGATAGTGTTTGTTGTGGATGGCTGTTTACAAATATACATGTATATTTGAACCCAATAATGGTTGAATTCAATAAGTTTAAGCTGCCTATCAATCATTGTTTTTGAAACCAGTGGACCGCCAGTGAAAAATGCGCTTTTGCATAAGCTATTACCAATGGCAGTTAGGGTAAGTCATATCTTACACACAAACAGGTACTACGTTGAAGTTTGAACAGATCACATAAAACCTACCCAATTATGGTCTCCCCATCAAACGACCTGGCATCTGGCAATAGCATCTAAAGTCCTCTCCATCTGTCGAAATATGCAGAGTTGAGGCAGAGTTCATCAGTGACGCATGGAATGAAAAGGGTGTTGCAAATACTAGACTCTTCTTCTGTACTGTATTATTAGTAATCACCTTCAGTCCCACATTGTCGATGTATTGAGTGCCAGGTCACTCTCCATTCAAAGATGTCAGTATCAAGCCTGTCTGTCGGTCAGGACTAAACCTACATAATGCTCGTCTCCCCATCAATGACCATTGGTGAGCAGGCAAGAGGTGAGGCTGGAGGTAAGGTCTTTGCCAGCGCCCCATTGATGGGAATGGCAGCATAGATCAGCTCAATACCCTTTATCAAAGACACTGGTTGGTCACACACAAACACACATATGAAGCACTGATTACATTATCAATGGTGGTTATGATTAGCATGGTGGAACCAACCTGATTGCTGCATTCAACATTCTATTTCACTTCAGATAACATGATATGTGAAGTGAAATAGAATGGTTAAAGCAGCGATCAGGCTGGTTCCACCAGGCTAGGTTATGAAGGTGAATTGGGAAAAAAACTTGAAACTGTTTTGACCTTTGACCAGGTCCATTTATAAGAATGCTCACAGCGAGGGCAGGTCTGGTGATGCTGAGGGTCCCCTTGCTGGTCTTTTCTATGTTGCAGCTCGTCCCTTACAGTATGAAAGGCGCTAAAAAGATGATCTGTCGCTGTGTGTTGAAGGGATGGTCGCCACACAGCATGTAATATAGCAGCACCCCCATCTGCCATACAGTAGAGGGAGCAGCACGGTACGACTCTCTCAGAAACCACTCTGGACTGGAGTGCTGGGTCATAGCGACATACAGTAAATTCACACACACAAATATATATATACATATACATATATATATATACACAGTACCAGTCAAAAGTTTGGTAACCTATGAAAGTATGAAATAACACACATGGAATCTTGTAGTAACCAAAAAAGTATAAAAAAATCAAAATATATCTTATAATTGAGATTCTTCAAAGTAGCTCCCCTTTGCTTTGATGACAGCTTTGCACATTCTTGGCATTCTCTCAACCAGATTCATGAGGTAGTCACCTGGAATGCATTTCAATTAACAGGTGTGCATTATTAAAAGTTAATTTGTGGAATTTCTTAATGCATTTGAGCCAATTAGTTGTGTTGTGACAAGGTAGAGTTGGTATACAGAAGATAGCCCTATCTGGTAAAAGACCAAGTCCATATTATGGCAAGAAAAGCTCAAATAAGCAAAGAGAATTTCTGAGGTGTAGTTAACTAATGAAGTTATCCTCTGCAGCAGAGGTACTCTGGGTCTTCCTTTCCTGTGGCAGTCCTCATTGGCAGTCCATCATTACTTTGACTGACCTTCATGTCTTAATCTGGTGCAGTCGCAAAACCATCAAGCACTATGATGAAACCGGCTCTAATGAGGACCGCCACAGGAAAGGAATACCCAGAGTTACCTCTGCTGCAGAGGATAAGTTCATTAGTTAACTGCACCTCAGAAGTTGCAGCCCAAATAAATGCTTCACAGAGTTCAACAGACGCATGTCAACATCAACTGTTCAGAGGAGACTGTGAATCAGGCCTTCATGGTTGAATTGCTGCAATGAAACCACTTCTAAATGACATCAATAAGAAGAAGAGACTTGCTTGGTCCAAGAAACATGAGCAGTGGACATTAGACCGGTGGAAATCTGTGCTTTGGTCTGATGAGAACAAAGTTGAGATTTTTGGTTCCAACTGCTGTGTCTTTGTGAGACAGAGTAGGTGAACAGCTGATCTCCGCATGTGCGGTTCCCACCATAAAGCACAGAGGAGGAGGTGTGATTCTGCTGGGGTGCTTTGCTGGTGTCGTTGTCTGTGATTGATTTAGAATTCAAGGCACACTTAACTAGTAAGGCTACCACAGCATTCTGCAGCGATATGCCATCCCATCTGGTTTGCGCTTGGGACTATCATTTGCTCTTCAACAGGACAATGACCCAACACACTTCCAGGCTGTGTAAGGGATATTTGACCAAGAAGGAGAGTGATGGAGTGCTGCATCAGATGACCTGGCCCCAATCACCCGACCTCAACCCAATTGAGATGGTTTGGGATAAGTTGGACCGCAGAGTGAAGGAAAAGCAGCCACCAAGTGCTCAACATACTTGGGAACTCCTTCAATACTGTTGGAAAAGCATTCCAAGTGAAGCTGTTTGAGCGAATGCCAAGAGTGTGCAAAGCTGTCATCAAGGCAAAGGATGGCTACTTTGTAGAAAAATGATGAAGACATCAAAACTATGGAATCACGTAGTAACCAAAAACGTTAAACAAATCATGATATATTTTTGAATCTTCAAAGTATAAAATAGTAAAAAATAAAGAGTGAGTAGTTGTGTCCGAACTTTGGACTGGTATTGTAAACACACACACACACACACACACACACACACACACACACACACACACAGAGTTACAGTAAACACACACACACACAGACATACACAACACAGAACAGGAAGGTCAGGGTTTCATATGTGCATTTAAGATCTGTAGATATGTATTGGCTTCCCAAAACGAACACCCAGGCTTTAGCTCAGCAGGCTAACGCAGTGTTATTGGTTAAACCCAGTGGGTGGACACCAGCCTACCCTAGCACTCGGTGTATGGCACATTTCTGAGAATGCAGCCGAAGTCTAGAACCCTGATCCGAGGCAAGGTGGAACTGGTTTCTACTAGGACGTTCTCTGTGTTGATGTCACGATGGAGAAGATCTCGGAAGTGGACCTCTCTCATCGCCTCAACTAGCTACCTCAGAATGACCTAGAGAGAGTGGAGGGGGGGTGGGATGAGAGAGGAGGGGAGGGGAGAGAGAGAAAGAGATCATGTGAAGTGAAATAGAATGGTAAATGCAGCGATCATGCTGGTTCTGCCAGGCTAGGTTCTGAAGGTGAATTGCATGTTTGGCTTTAAACTGGAAATATCTTGAACAACTGCAGCAGGCAATCCTCATAAACAACGTACTTCCTCATCTTATGAGGTAGTGTTGCGTGGAAGGTCCTGTGACAGGGTGATACAATAGACAGCCAAGTGGTAAATTGCATTATGTTATAAAGAAAGGACAACGTTTTTTGACAATCCACTTCACAACCAAAATGACTCTACAGTCTTAGAAAAAAGGGTTGTGCAGCTGTCCCCATATGTGGACCCTTTTTGGTTCCAATGTAGAACCCTATTTGAAAAGGGTTCTACCTGGAACCAAAATGGGTTCTTCAAAGAGTTCTTCTATGGGGACAATCGAAGAACCCTTTTGGTTCTAGATAGCTTTTTTCTAAGAATGTTCTACTTGTATCTGCTTGGCTGGGTAATGTACCTACTAGTTACATCTTTTCACATAACACACATTATCATTGTTGATGAAGCCGTTTGTGTCATCAGGGTACTTACTCTGGTCCCGTGTAGCTCAATTGGTAGAGCATGGTGCTTGCAATGCCAAGGTTGTGGATTTGATTCCCACAGAGGACTTGTATGGTAGAAAAAAAAAGTATGAAATGCATTCACTCACAACTGTAAATTGCTCTGGATAAGAACATCTACTAAATGACTAAAATGTAAGCTGATTCTAGGTTGTCACTAGTAACCAAAGTCATAAACCCAGTCTAGTTTTTCCCATTTACCTTCTTAAAATGTGATTTTAAACCTAAGCCTAACCTTAACCACACTGCTAATATTATGCCTAACCCAAACCTTAAATGTTGTTTTCATGAACTTTTACAATAGTTTAACTTTGTGGCTCTGGTAACTAGTGGAAATTCAAATTCTATAATTCTATACAGATTTAGACTTACTGTATCTCCAGATTGGATTAGATTCAGGCCAGTGACACCGTTATGGTTTGTTGCTCCTAGTTCACTATATTAGTCAGACTCAGAAATGAGTTAAAACCTTGTGACTAGGGTGCAGTATTTTCATTTTTGCCCGTAGTAAACAGGATATTTTGTCCGGACAAGATGCTAAAATATGCATATAATTGACAGCTTAGGATAGCAAACACTCTAAAGTTTCCAAAACTGTAAAAATATTGTCTGTGAGTATAACAGAACTGATGTTGCAGGCGAAAGCCTGAGAAAAATCCAATCCGGAAATGCCTGGTTTTGAAAGCAGTGCGTTCCAATGCGTCCCTATTGAGCAGTGAATGGGCTATCAACCAGATTACTTTTTATCCATATTCCCCAATATCACAGCATTGTGACCATTGTGTTGAAGAATACCTGGAAGCGGCTACATTGCGCAAGTGGTCACCTGATGCTCCTAGAGAGATTCTCGGGTAAAATACAGAGGTAGCCATTATTCCAATCGGTCCTACTGAAAAACGAATTGTCCCGGTGGTTTCTGTAGATATTATGGAGCTAATTTGTAATATTTTTTGGTGTTTTCGTGACTGCAATTTCGGTAGATTTCTCAGCCAAACGTGAAGAACAAACAGAGCTATTTCATCTGAGATGACAGGGTGATTAACAAAAGGCTAAACTGTGTCTCAATATATTTCACTTGTGATTTTCATGAATAGGAATATTTTCTAGGAGTATTTATGTCCGTTGCGTTATGCTAATTTGTGTCATTCGATGATTACGCTCCCTCATGCTGGATGGGGAGTCACTAGAGGTTATTAACAACCACCATAGCTGCATCCATTATTTTGTTTTGCCCGATAAAATTCAGAAAACACATGTATGATCTACGAACTAATGTTAGCTAGCCAGTAGCTAGCTAACTAGACAGCCTCGCTAGCATTATCAAATGATAACATTAAATACAGTGCCTTCAGAAAGTATTCATACCCTTGACTTATTCCACATTTTGTTGTGTTACAGTGTCAAGATCTTCGTAAAAAGTGGACCAAAATGCAGCGTGGTATGTGTTCATAATGATATTTTAATTAAAGAAAGCACTGAACACAAAACAATAAACAAAAAACGACCGTGAAGCTATAAGAACTGTGCTGACACAAGCAACTAACATAGACAATCACCCACAACCCACAAAACAGAATACCTAAATATGGTTCCCAATCAGAAACAACGCCTAACACCTGCCTCTGATTGAGAACCATATCAGGCCGAACACAGAAACAGACAAACTAGACATACAACATAGAATGCCCACTCAGATCACACCCTGACCAAACTAAAACACACCCCACCATAGTCTTAGTCCCTCTTAGTAGCGTCCTTTGAGCAGCAACCCTCACCGCCGACCAAGGACTGGCAACCCTACTAAAGGGCCCCACTGGACTGAAGGGCAGCTCCGGACTGAGGCTAGCTCGGGACTGCGGGGCAGCTCTTGGCTGGGTGGCGGCTCTGGCAGCTCTTGGCTGGGTGGCGGCTCTGGCAGCTCCTGGCTGGGTGGCGGCTCTGGCAGCTCCTGGCTGGCTGGCGGCTCTGGCAGCTCCTGGCTGGCTGGCGGCTCTGGCAGCTCCTGGCTGGCTGGCGGCTCTGGCAGCTCCTGGCTGGCTGGCTGGCGGCTCTGGCAGCTCCTGGCTGGCTGGCGGCTCTGGCAGCTCCTGGCTGGCTGGCGGCTCTGGCAGCTCCTGGCTGGCTGGCGGCTCTGGCAGCTCCTGGCTGGCTGGCGGCTCTGGCAGCTCCTGGCTGGCTGGCGGCTCTGGCAGGTCCTGGCTGACTGACGGCTCTGGCAGGTCCTGGCTAACTGACGGCTCAGGACAGACTGGCGGCTCTAGCAGCTCAGGACAGACGGGCGGCTCTGGCAGCTCTGGACAGACGGGCGACTCTGGCAGCTCTGGACAGACGGGCGACTCTGGCAGCTCTGGACAGACGGGCGACTCTGGCAGCTCTGGACAGACGGGCGGCTCTGGACAGACGGGCGACTCTGGCAGCTCTGGACAGACGGGCGACTCTGGCAGCTCTGGACAGACGGGCGACTCTGGCAGCTCTGGACAGACGGGAGACTCTGGCAGCTCTGGACAGACGGGAGACTCTGGCAGCTCTGGACAGACGGGAGACTCTGGCAGCTCTGGACAGACGGGAGACTCTGGCAGCTCTGGACAGACGGGAGACTCTGGCAGCTCTGGACAGACGGGAGACTCTGGCAGCTCTGGACAGACGGGAGACTCTGGCAGCTCTGGACAGACGGGAGACTCTGGCAGCTCTGGACAGACGGGAGACTCTGGCAGCTCTGGACAGACGAGAGACTCTGGCAGCTCTGGACAGACGAGAGACTCTGGCAGCTCTGGACAGACGGGAGACTCTGGCAGCTCTGGACAGACGGGAGACTCTGGCAGCTCTGGACAGACGGGAGACTCTGGCAGCTCTGGACAGACGGGAGACTCTGGCAGAGCTGGACAGGAGGAAGGCTCTGGCAGAGCTGGACAGGCGGGAGACCCTGTAGGCAAAAGACGGAGAGGCAGACTGGTGCGGGGGGCTGCCAACGGAGGGCTGGTGCGTGGAGGTGGCACTGGAGCTCTTGAGCACCGAGCCTGCCCAACCTTACCTGGTTGAATGCTCCCCGTAGCCCGACCAGTGCGGCGAGGTGGAATAGGCCGCACTGGGCTGTGCTGGCGAACCGGGGACACCATGCGTAAGGCTGGTGCCATGTGCGCCGGCCCAAGTAGACGCACTGGAGACCAGATGCGTAGAGCCGGCTTCATGGCACCTGGCTCGATGCCCACTCTAGCCAGGCCGATACGAGGAGCTGGAATGTACCGCACCGGGCTATGCACCCGCACCGGGGACACTGTGCGCTCCACAGCATAACACGGTGCCTGCCCGGTCTCTCTCGCTCTCCGGTAAACACAGGAAGTTGCCGCAGGTCTCCTACCTGGCTTCGCCACACTCCCTGTGTGCCACCCCCAATAAATTTTTGCCATTTCCTACCGCGCCGCCGTGCTGACTCCATTCGCTGGTATCCCTCCTCACATTGCTCCAGAGAATGCCAGGCGGGCTCCGGCACTCTCCCTGGGTCGACCGCCCACCTGTCTATCTCCTCCCAAGTACTGACACAGTCCAGATCTCGCTCCCATGTCCTGAAATCCTGACTTCGCTGCTGCTGCTGCCCATTACCACGCCGCTTGGTCCGTTTGTGGTGGGTGATTCTGTCACGATCGTCGTAAGAAGCGGACCAAAATGCAGCGTGGTATGTGTTCATGATGATATTTTAATTAAAGAAAGCACTGAACACTGAATACAAAACAAAAATGACCGTGAAGCTATAAGAACTGTGCTGACACAAGCAACTAACATAGACAATCACCCACAACCCACAATGACAAAACAGACTACCTAAATATGGTTCCCAATCAGAGACAACGACTAACACCTGCCTCTGAATGAGAAGCATATCAGGCCGAACACAGAAACAGACAAACTAGACATAGAATGCCCACTCAGTTCACACTCTGACCAAACAAAATGGTCAGGGCGTGACATACAGCCTGAAAATTCAATAAATATTTTTCCCACACATATACACACAATACCCCATAATGATAAAGTGAAAACATGTTTTTGGAAATATTTAATTTACCTAAGTATTAACACCTCTGAGTCAATACATGTTTGAATCACCATTAGCAGCGATTACAGCTGTGAGTCTTTCTGGGAAAGTCTCTAAGAGCTTTGCACACCTGGATTGTACAATATTTGCTCAGTATTCTTTTAAAAACGTCTAGCTCTTTCGAGTTGATTGTTGTACTGTACATTGCTAGAGAGCGATTTTCAAGATGATTTAAGTCGAAACTGTAACTAAGCCACTAAGGTACATTCAATGTCATCTTGGTAAGCAACTCCAGTGTATATCTGGCCTTGTGTTTTAGGTTATTGTTCTGATGAAAGATGAATTTGTCTCCCAGTGTTTGTTGGAAAGCATACAGAACCAGATTTTACTTAGCAGCATTCTATTTCTTTAAGTCGCAAAAACTCGTTAGTTCTTCACAATGCCAAGCACACCCATAACATGATGGTGCCATCACCATGCTTGAAAATATGAAGTGGGGTACTCAGTGATGTGTTGTGTTGGATTTGTCCCAAACATAATGCTTTCTATTCAAGACATAATGTACATTTCTTTGCAAAATGTTTTGCAGTTTTACTTTAGTTATTGCAAACAGGATGCATGTTTCAGAATGTTTTTTTATTTTGTACAGGCTTCCATCTTTTCACTCTGTCATTTATGTTTGTATTGTGGAGTAACTACAATGGCGTTGATCCATCCTCAGTTTTCTCACAACTGTTATAAAGTCCCCATTGGCCTCATTGTGAAATCCCTGAGTGGTTTCCTTCCTGCCTGTCAAGTGAGTTAGGATGGACGCCTGTATCTCTGTAGTGACTAGGTGTATTGATACACCGTCCAAAGTATAATTAATTACTTCACCGTGCTCAAAGGGATATTACATTTCTGCTTTTTTATTTTTACCCATCTACCAATAAGTGCCCTTCTTTGCTAGGCATTGGAAAATCTTCCTGGTCTTTGGGGTTGAATCTGTGTTTGAAATTCACTGTTCGACTGAGGGACCTTACA
Source organism: Oncorhynchus mykiss (assembly GCF_057628025.1). Taxonomy (NCBI): domain Eukaryota; kingdom Metazoa; phylum Chordata; class Actinopteri; order Salmoniformes; family Salmonidae; genus Oncorhynchus; species Oncorhynchus mykiss. The sequence continues at coordinate 24,073,766 of NC_143033.1, read as the reverse complement.
GATAAATGTATGTGTGGGGTACAGAGATGAGGTAGTCATTTAAAAATCATGTAAAAAACTATTATTCCACACAATGAGTCCATGCATCTAATTATATGACTTGATTAGCACATTTTTACTCCGGAACTTATTTGGGCTTGACATTACCTTTTCTTGATTTATTTTACCTGTATATAACTAGACAAGTCATTTAAGAACAAATTATTATTTTACAATGACAGCCTACCCCAGTCAAATCCTCCCCCAACCCAGAAGACGCTGAGCCAATTGTGCACCGCCCTATGGGACTCCCGTTCACGGCCAGTTGTGACACAGCTCGTGATCAAGACAGGGTCTTTAGCATTGAGATGCAGTGCCTTAGACCACTGCGTTACACATGGTTAAGAACTTGTTTACTCAAAACATTTGAGCTTTTTATTTTTTTATTAATTTGCAGACATTTCTAAAAACATGATTCCATTTTGACATTATGGGGTATTGTGTGTAGGCCAGTGACACAAAATCTAAATTTATTCAACTTCAAATTCAGACAGTAACTGTCACGGCTTCTAGGAGTAGTGGGTGGAGGAGTCAGGCGCAGAGAGCAGGGTTAGTAATAGCGTGGGTCTTTATTCCAGGAACAGAGTAACGGTTACGCCAAACACAAGGGCGCATAAAATACCACGTCCAAACAAACAGGACGAAATGGTCCGGAAAAAGGAACCCACAATAATCCACACACATGAACAGAAAAACAAGCCCGCACAAAAGCAGGAGGGCCTACCGGGTTTAAATAGCCCCAAAACAAACAGTTGAAACTAATCAGACAAAACTAACTGAAACAGAAAAGGGGATCGGTGGCAGCTAGTAGGCCGGCGACGACGACGACGACGCCGAGTGCCGCCCGAACAGGAAGAGGAACCATCTTCGGCGGGATTCGTGATATTAACACAGCAAAATGTGGAAAAAATCAAAGGATGTGAATAGTTTCTGAAGACACCATAACCAGCAGTATCTAGATAATACACTATGACCTAACTAAGTTGCAAAGATGTAACTAGCTATTTATCTATCTACCCATGCTAACGTTAGCTAAAATACTAGCTAGCCTGCCTCGCTAGCTAACGTTAGCTAGCCTGCCTCACTTTATCATAAGATACTGTGGCTACCTATATTACCGGCTATAACGTTATCTAAAGTTGTAACTAGCTAAGTTATGTCATTATACTCCAGTATCTTTGGTTATACTCACCAGGCATGATCAATCCTTATACGGCTTTTCAGTCTGCCATCCTTTGAACGCGTTCGGGGCGATTAAACAACAGAGCCACATTCAATGAAGAGAATTTAAGTGGGCCCCATTTAATGAAGAGAAGTGAAGTGAGCAGAGGGGCAATTTGCATGTGGAGCTTGTCAAAAGGGGGCATAATTTGTTGACATAATTGTAATTCAATCCCAACCTTAATTTTATTGTTGTGACCAACCGAGGTTCCAAATGTTGTTTTAGATTGGACATATTTTATGACTAAAATTATCTTACCCTTTGTAGCAGGGGTGTAGCCAGAATAGATTTTTGGGATAGGCCTAGAAAAATTTGGATAGGCATTTTTTCTACTTATTTATTTAATTTATTTTGCAATGTGCACTGCATATTAGTTCGTAATACAATTGTTTTATACTGGTGCACAGTACTAGGAGCAACCTCGTTACAAATACAAATAATTACATATTAAAATAAGACAGTAACTTTAGACCGGTTGCCAACTTGCAACAACATAAAACTCATCTTCAGACGCGTTTTAATCTCGATGGGCAAGCAAGCCTATATTTGATGTTACAGTTTATACCACGACGGGCAGTAGTACTATAAAATGGTACTTTACCTTGAGTAGACGTATCATAAGGCGTGACCTATATCACAAGGCACAGACAGCGAGCCTTTGAGTTGAATGTGGTGATGATTTCATCATAATCCAATGTATCTGTCAGTTCACGCTCAAAAGACAGCAAACTGAAGTGGTTCAGCCTGGCACTTGTCATTGATGTGTGAAGACTATTTTTTATCATAGCTATTGTTGAGAAAAGTCTCTCCACATTGCATGATGACATTGGAAGTGTGACAATGATCCTTAACAGAGAGTTTATATTAGGGAAAATATAATCAGGGCAACTGTCATGTACATTCATTACGGAGGAAAAGTCACTCTTTCCCATGTTCATTTTTTACGACTCAACTGCTGAGTAAAAACAGGGAATTCAGCGTCGTCAATTGCATAATGATCGCATGTGGTCTTCAGCTGCTCTTTAAGGCCGCAGGTTTGGGATTCTATGGAAAAGGAGGCTGCCGGTTGCATGATCCAATATGTGTCTTCTTGAAATCTTGAGTTCAACTAATATGTCTGTTTAGAATATTGTTCCAAAGTTGCCTCAGGTCACTGTCACTCATGATGCTGGATGTTTTCCCTAATGAAGTTGTGACTATACTGTCTGCCAATTTTACAGGCAGTTTTCAATTACTAATATCATGCTTAATCATCATCTCTCTACTTAGCTTGAGAACTTTATCAAAGTCTCCCCCTGAGTTATCTCTGAACATAGAAAAGCTGCTTTTGAGGATTTCAATTAAACCAATACAGTCTATCATTGATAATGTAGAGTTTTGTAATCCCTTCGTAGCAAAATCACTAGTGTCAAACAATTTACTAAAACGTGACTAACAGGAATAAAAAATTATTGTTCTGGATTTGTTGTAAGAGGGCATCGGCTTCTAATTTGGTTTGTCCACAAGCCTCTGAAAACTACAAGAACCTCTAAAATGACATCTAGCAGTAACAGCACTTTACACACAGACCCTGATTTTGAACTCCTTCGTACATCTGTGGATCTTTCTAGCTCGGTACATTGTCTATCGTGATGCAACACTTTCTGTACTTCTAACCTCAGCAAAAAAATAAGCGTCCCTTTTTCAGGACCCTGTCTTTTGACAAAAAAAATACAAATACAAATAACTCCACAGATCTTCATTGTAAAGGGTTTAAACACTGTTTCACATGCTTGTTCAATGAACCATAAACATTTAATGAACATGCTCCCGTGGAACGGTCGTTAAGATACTAACAGCTTACAGAAGGTAGGCAATTAACGTCACAGTTATGAAAACTTAGGACACTAAAGAGGTATTTCTACTGACTCTGAAAAACAGCAAAAGAAAGACGCCCAGGGTCCCTACTCATCTGTGTGCACGTGCCCTAGGCATGCTGCTGTGAGGCATGAAGACTGCAGATGTGGCCAGGGCAATAAATTGCAATGTCCGTACTGTGAGACTCATAAGACAGCACTACAGGGAGACAGGCTAGACAGCTGATCTTCCTCGCAGTGGCAGACCACGTGTAACAACACCTGCACAGGATCGGGAGATCCGAACATCACACCTGCATGACAGGTACAGGACTGCCCGAGTTACACCAGGAACGCACAATCCTTCCATCAGTGCTCAGACTGTCCACAATAGGCTGAGAGAGGCTGGACTGAGGGCTTGTAGGCCTGTTGTAAGGCAGGTACTCACCAGACATCACCAGCAGCAACGTCCGCTATGGGCACCAACCCACCGTTGCTGGACCCGACAGGACTGGCAAAAGTGCTCTTCGCTGACGAGTCACAGTTTTGTCTCACCAGGGGTGATGGTCGGATTCGCATTTATCGTGAAGGAATGCGCTTTACACAAGGCCTGTACTCTGGAGCGGGATCGATTTGGAGGTGGAGGGTCTGTCATGGTCTGGGGCGGTGTGTCACAGCATCATCGGACTGAGCTTGTTGTCATTGCAGGCAATCTCAATGCTGTGCGTTACAGGGAAGACATCCTCCTCCCTCATGTGGTACCCTTCCTGCAGGCTCATCCTGACATGACCCTCCAGCATGACAATGCCACCAGTCATACTGCTCGTTCTGTGTGTGATTTCCTGCAAGACAGGAATGTCAGTGTGTCAGGAATGTCAGTGATCTTTGTATTCGTCTGCTAGTATGGCAAAATACATGGAAGGCGCAGAATGAACTTCATCTTTCATCCTCCACAGTGACAATGATGCTGCACACTCCAGCAACTCGTTCTGAATTTCGGGGCTCATAAGTGTGGCATTGTGAGGTAGCTCTTTAAGCCTGTTTTGTATTTCTGAGTCCTACTTTGACATGAAGTTGAAGATGTCTAAAAAGTTACCTTTGTTGGTTGCCTCTTCGGTTTCTCTATGCCCTCTAAGTGGAATATCTTGCTTTGCACACATTAGAACGATATCTACGACCACTTTAACATGAGCAGTTTATTTCTATAAATCCATGTTTGCATCAGCATGTATTTGGTTCAACACAGTCCCACGACTTCTAGGCCCATGGGTTGCCTTCTAGGATTCAAATTTTGACAGGGCACTAGCATGTAATTTGCCATTCTCGTGTTTGCAGCAAGCATTTCTTGTGAGTTTCCAGTTTTGAAATCCATCTCGTATACATCTGAATTTCACATTTGCCCCAGGAAAGTGCCTACAAAATGTACAATGAATTGCATCTTTTGCTTTACTGTACTCAATCCACACGAACTGGTCATACCTCCTTGAGGATAAGCAGCATGATTTGCCATTTATCATACTTGAAGGGAACTTTGCTAGCTTTGGTTGACAGGCTGGTTCATCAACGGCAAACAAATCTGTCGGTGTCACCTATTAATGTCTCATTCTGGAAGCTATCGGTAGATTTATTATTTTCTGGCACACACTCCTTTTCCTCCAGATGTATTTTTTAAATAAACCTAGCGATCAACATTTGGCTTGTCATTGCTATAACTACTACATTTCCTGAGCTGGTGAGTAATTTCGAGTAAGCTAGCGTGGTAGAGCTTGCTAGCTTATGTGCTGCAAAGTTTAGCCACGTGACGTTGCCAGGTTGTTGAGGTAAACCACCATATGAATAAAATTAAAATGCAACCAATAGTCGGAAGCCAACTTGATTGTATTTATTTGTTACATTATAATAAAATGACCCATAGAAAAAACATCTCACATGCGTTTCTTTTAAAAATGTAATAAAATAAAACAATTCATATTGAATCATTTCTGGGATTTTTTGGGGGTAGGCCTGAGATCAATCTGGGTAGGCCTTGGCTGCGTGGCTACGCCGCTGCTTTGTAGTATATTTTGACACCAGAGTTTGACTCATACTGTATGTTATATTTTTTTGTTGTTGCCTGTTTCGCGTGTTATTTTTGTACTAAAACAGTCACATGCAGTGGGGCAAAAAAATATTTAGTCAGCCACCAATTGTGCAAGTTCTCCCACTTAAAAAGATGAGAGGCCTGTAATTTTCATCATAGGTACACTTCAACTATGACAGACAAAATTAGATCTTTTTTTTCCAGAAAATCACATTGTAGGATTTTTTATGAATTTATTTGCAAATTATGGTGGAAAATAAGTATTTGGTCATCTACAAACAAGCAAGATTTCTGGCTCTCACAGACCTGTAACTTCTTCTTTAAGATGCTCCTCTGTCCTCCACTCGTTACCTGTATTAATGGCATCCGTTTGAACTTGTTATCAGTGTAAAACACACCTGTCCACAACCTCAAACAGTCACACTCCACTATGGCCAAGATCAAAGAGCTGTCAAAGGACACCAGAAACAAAATTGTAGACCTGCACCAGGCTGGGAAGACTGAATCTGCAATAGGTAAGCAGCTTGGTTTGAAGAAGTCAACTGTGGGAGGAAATATTAGGAAATGGAAGACGTACAAGACCACTGATAATCTCCCTCAATCTGGGACTCCACGCAAGATCTCACCCTGTTGGGTCAAAATGATCACAAGAACGGTGAGCAAAAATCCCAGAACCACACGGGGGGGACCTAGTGAATGACCTGCAAAGAGCTGGGACCAAAGTAACAAAGCCTACCATCAGTAACACATTACGCAGCCATGGACTCAAATTCTGCAGTGTCAGACGTGTCCCACTGCTTAAGCCAGTACATGTCCAGGCCCGTCTGAAGTTTGCTAGAGAGCATTTGGATGATCCAGAAGAAGATTGGGAGAATGTCATATGGTCAGATGAAACCAAAATAACTTTTTGGTAAAAACTTTGCATCCAAAGAACACCATACCTACTGTGAAGCATGGGGGTGGAAACATCATGCTTTGGGGCTGTTTTTCTGCAAAGGGACCAGGACGACTGATCCGTGTAAAGGAAAGAATGAATGGGGCCGTGTATCGTGAGATTTTGAGTGAAAACCTCCTTCCATCAGGAAGGGCATTGAAGATGAAACGTGGCTGGGTCTTTCAGCATGACAATGATCCCAAACACATCACCCGGGCAACGAAGGAGTGGCTTCGCCAGTCTCCAGATCTCAACCCCACAGAAAATCTTTGGAGGGAGTTGAAAGTCCGTGTTGCCCAGCAACAGCCCCAAAACAACGTTTGACCTCTGTCATTGCCAACAAAGGGTATATAACAAAGTATTGAGATAAACTTTTGTTATTGACCAAAGACATATTTTCCACCATAATTTGCAAATAAATTCATATAAAATCCTACTATGTGATTTTCTGTATTTTTTTTCTCTCATTTTGCCTGTCATGTTTGAAGTGTACCTAAGACGAAAATTACAGGCCTCTCTCATCTTTTTAAATGGGAGAACTTGCACAATTGGTGGCTGACTAAATACTTTTTTGCCCCACTATATGCACCATGCTCTACAAACTGAGCCAGACCAAATACTGACAGGACACTTTGGAGATTGTCAGACCAAAAGGTGAAGACACAACAGTTCACCTGACGCAAGACTGAATCCAAACATTACACTGTTGATTTTATATGCATTTTAAATTTACTGTACTTTTCATAGCATTTGTCAATAACGAAATCTGAAAATACTCTGGATAAATTCAGTAACGTAATAAGAATATTGATGGCAATTTTGGGGTGGGTGCAACATAAAAAAAATTAAGTATTACAAGTGGACACACACATCTCTAAACTGTGGGCAGTTCCTAAGTAATGTCACTGCGCTTCTGTGAAAAATAAAGAGCCTTTAAACATAAGGTGCTTTTTTTCAGCTGCGTTTTTTAGCTGCACTTGTATTTTTTGTTTGCAACACAGCCCTGCATCCCCATCACACAATTGCTGTTGTCTACTCAATCCAAAAACGTTCCATTATAAATTGCAATCTGGGTCAGGTCTCAGGTCGGCATCCTTTAAAAGCTTATTCTATTGCAAACATGACTAGCTAAGTTGTACAGTGATAGACTTTAACAAGGCACTTCAGACAAACACAGAATGGAGCCATGAGTGCATGTTCCATGGCAAATTGCGAGTTTCTTCAATATGACAAACATGGGTCATTCTTTTCAGGACACAGGGTATGTGTACATCAAATATAGCGATCATAAATGTTACTGTAAATGACATGAGTTTTAAAATATGGAAATGTGAAGTGCACATTTGAACTCACTGGTGTGGTTCTTGTATGACATAAAATCTGTATTTATTACAATCCTCAATGTATCATCTTTCAGAGCACATTGACTCCTCGATTTACAGCATTTCTCTCACTTTGACAACAAAGATGTGCAAAGGTAGCCTAATTAGTGTGAGGGATGTGGGCATATTTCTGGTTGCACGTGGTATACAAATTTAGAACCGCTGTCAGTTGAATCCCATACATTGCTGTAAAGTGAAGAACCTGGGCTGTGACATCAATAGTAAGTTACTGCACAGCCTCTGCGTTTCAATTTAGGCACTTATCAGTGACCAAATCTGCAATTTTCAACCTGTATACGGGATGGCAGGAGCTATGTGTGTAAAGAGCTATGGCTAAGAAAATGTGTCCAGTAGACTTTTTAATTGGTTTGAGTGTTGGTGGAAGGAAGAGTGGACCAAAGCGCAGCGTGGAAAGTGTTCATGATATTTATTTTAACACTCAAACAAAAATAACAAATCCAAAAACGAAAGCAAACAGTTCCGTCAGGCACAGACATTAAACAGAAAATAACACCCCACAAAGCCCAAACGGAAAATAACAACGTATATATGATCCCCAATCAGAGACAACGATAGACACCTGCCTCTGATTGGGAAAAAAATAGATTTTCCCACCCGAGTCACACCCTGAACTAACCAAACAGAGAATAAATAAGGATCTCTAATGTCAGGGCGTGACAGTACCCCCCCCCCCCCCCTCCCAAAGGTGCAGACTCCGGCCGCAAACCTGAAACTATAGGGGAGGGTCCGGGTAGGCATCTGCTCTCGGTGGGGGATCCGGTGTGAGACGCAGACCCCACTCCGCTTTAGGCTCTCCCCACTTCGGTGGCGCCTCCAGTGCATGGATCGTCGAAGGGACCTCTGGAACGTAGATCGTCGCTGCAGGTTCCGGACCGGGGACCGTCGCTGGATGCTCCGGACTGGCGACCGTTGCTGGAGGCTCCGGGCCAGGGATCCTCACTGGAGGCTTCGTGCCAGGGATCCTCACTGGAGGCTTCGTGCCAGGGATCCTCACTGGAGGCTTCGTGCAATGGATCATCACTGGAGCCTTCGTACGTGGAGCCGGAACAGGCCTCACCGGACTGAGGAGAAGTACTGGAAGCCTGGAGCTGCCACAACGCATCTTAGCCCGTGTCCAGGGTCCTTCTCCCTCCAGGATTTCCTCCCATGTCCAGTCCTCCTCGCCACACTGCTTGGTCCTTCCTTGGTGGGGTGTTCTGTAACGCTCGTCGTCGTTGGAAGGAAGTGTGGACCAAAGCGCAGCGTGGAAAGTGTTCATGATATTTATTTTTCAAGAAACACTCAAACAAAAATAATAAATCCAAAAACGAAAGTGAACAGTTCCGTCAGGTACAGACACTAAACAGAAAATAACACCCCACAAAACCCACAACTTATATATGATCCCCAATCAGAGACAACGATAGACAGCTGCCTCTGATTGGGAACCACACTCGGAAAAAACAACAAAGAAATAGAAAATGTAGATTTTCCCACCCGAGTCACACCCTGACCTAACCAAACATAGAGAATAAATAAGGATCTCTAAGGTCAGGACGTGACATTGAGATTCATATCTTTATACTGAATAAATTGCAAACTACAGGAGAGGATTCTCAATAAGGATCCTCATCCTTGGAAGTTAAACCATGCTCATCATCAATTAAGAGTAAAGCAGAATTTTGAGCTGTTTCATCTGCTCCTCATGAATAAAGGCTGTAAATGGTTTTTCGACAGGTTTTTTTCTTTCAGATGAAATATTTACAATCTGATAACAGCCATGAAAGTCTATAATGACTGGTCCTATCAAGTAAGAGGGCATTGTTAAATGTTTTACATATCGTCTCCCATCATTGCTTGGCTTCTGGTTGGGATATGTACGTACAGTCACTGTGGGGACGACGTCATCAATGCACTTATTGATGAAGCCGATGATTGAGGTGATGTATTCCTTAATGCCAATCCCGAAACATATTCCAGTCTGTGCTAGCAGTCCTGTTGTGTAGCATCAGTGTCATCTGACCACTTCTGTATTGAGCGATTCACAGGTACTTCCTGTTTTTGTTTTTGCTTGTAAGCAGAAATCAGGAGGATAGAACTATGATTAGATTTGCCAAATGGAGGGCAGTGGAGAGCTTTGTATGCATCTCTGTGTGTGGAGTAAAGGTGGTCTTGGATTTTTTTCCCCTGGTTGCACAAAGCTGGTCTGCATTGAAGTCCCCAGCCACTAGGAGCGCTGTTTCTGGGTGAACATTTTCTTCTTTGCTTATGGCTTTTTAGAGTTGGTTGAGAGTGGTCTTAGTGCAGATTATCCTAGGTGGCCAATTGAATTGATGAGCAACGCATCATTGGTGACATACATGGTTAGTTTCTTATTATACAGATCAGTGGTGACCTGTCACACCCTGATCTGTTTCACCTGTCTTTGTGATTGTCTCCACCCCCCTCCAGGTGTCGCCCATCTTCCACATTATCCTCTGTGTATTTATACCTGTGTTTTCTGTTTGTCTGTTGCTAGTTTGTCAAGCGTATTAGTGGTTGTCCTGTCAGTGCCTGTCTCTGTTTCTGACCCTTGCCTGTCCTGAACCTGCCTGCCTGACCACTCTGCCTGCCCCTGAGCTTGTCTGCTGTCCTGTACCTTTGACCCTATCTGGATTTCCGACCTCTGACTGACCTGAGCCTGCCTGCCGTCCTGTACCTTTGCCTCTGTTGCTGTAATAACTTTTTAATAACTTTGACACGGTATGCATCTGGGTCTTACCTTATCCTGATAGTGACCCATCATTAAGGGCAGGTGGGGCTCTTTTGAGCACCACATTTTTTTGCATGTTATTTTGGCATTAATATGTGTCACATGTCAGTTTCCAAACATTGTAAAAATATATATCATTGAGTTAATAAAGCCGCATACAAACATGGTCTCTTTATTGTTTTCTTGAGTAAAGAAGCTCAAATGGAAGTGATTCAGCCTAGCTCAGTGTTTTCTGTGGTGGTGGGGCAAGGCAGCAGAAAATAGGGTATTCTGTCACTCATGGGGACAGTCTAAGGGTAGAGCTAGAAAATGCAAGCCCCTTGGATGCTGCCATAGTTACATTAGAAGTGCCTGTCCAAGAAGGCTCAAGGTCATTGGCCACAGATAAAATGATGTCAAATCACATCTACAGTTGCTTTGATTGGACTGATCATGTCAACATCTTAGCTAGCAGTCATCATGAATCAAGTTGACAATCTACTGGCAAATTCTTTTTAATCCTTGTCATATGAAGATAAATTATAGATAAAACGTATCAGTGCTCATTGGCCATTGGACATAAACATTACACAAGTTGGAAATCGCAAATGCAATAATGAGTGATTTGTAAGGAATCAGTGCCTAACTGCAAGCATTGCAAAGCAATCATTTGCCTGCTATTCAATGGAGTGGCAGTGTTGTCCTTCGTCTAAGATTAAGGGTCTCCTTTCCTAAATTTGGAACTCGGGCCTCTTTCTAGAGCTACAACCTGAAGATCAACCTATTTTTTTCTTCGAATTCCCAGTTGTCTTGAAAGTACCATAAATCCAGAAAAGAGTTTGATGACAAAATCTGTCCAAGAAGGACCGTCATGCCACCTTCCGGTTCAAGTGAGCACATCACAACAAGGTGAGTCCAAAAATGTATTGTATGCTGCTGCATAAATGATTTAATATGCCAGGGAGATATGTATACTGCAGCTAAGAAAGTAATACATGTATGTTGTGTTTACTCTATATATTTTCCCTGACACCCAAAAGTACTTTTCCCTGACACCCTTATCAAGAGAACATCCCTGGTCATCACGTATACTGCCTCTAATCTGGTGGACTCACTAAACACAATTATGAGTGTTATTGTGATCCATCAAAATAATGTTATTGTTCCGTCTGTTTGCTTTAAATAAGGAATTTTAAATGGTTTATAATTTTACTTTTAATACTTAAGTATATTTCAAACCAAATACTTTTACTCAAGTAAACACTTGGTGACTTTCACTTGAGTCATTTTCTATTGAGGTATCTTTACTTCTACTCAAGTATGACAATTGAGTACTTTTTCCACTACTGTATAGAACCAACAGTATACAGTACATGCCTGGCATTATTGTGAGGAATAAAATATTACAGAGGGTTTGAAGTGGTACTCACAGGGTTTTAACTACTTTGCAAATATTAAACAAATTGTCATAATATCAGTCAGAAATAGCAAATTCACAGTGGAACAGTGTCCAGGCCCAACTGGTTGACAACACCTCCGTCCAGAAAGCTCTCGTCGGCACCTGAATCTATAAAAGCAGCTAGAGGAAAAGCTTGACTCTGCCACACAAGGTTGGCCTCAAACAGGGGTCTGGGGGAAGATGGCCAGGTGATTTGACCCATATCGCCCGAGCCTCTTCTTACTTGATGCAGGGAACAAGTTCAAACCAGATGACCAACCTGGCCACAGTATAGACAGCTCCTAGTATCGACACGCCCCTGCCTCTCCTCTGGAGATAGACGGGTCCGGCCGAGTTGCATGGGTTCAGGTTCAGAACATGCCTGGTTTTGGGATACAGTCAGAGTAGAATAACAAGGCACTGAAACAGATGTTAGGGAACTTGCAAACGTAACTACCCTTTCCCTCTGCCACTCCCGGAGATGGTTGTCAATGTGGATAGTGAGAGAAATGAGTTCATCAAGATCAGGTTCCTCCCTGGACACAAACTCGTCCTTTAGGGTCTCAGTGAGTGAGTTCCGGAATGCTCCCTGTAGAGCCTCCTCATCGCAGCTGCTCTCTGCGGTGAGGGTGCAGAACTCACATGCCATTTCAGCAACACTCTGGGAGCCTTGATGGAGGGACATGAGTCGTTTAGCAGCGTCCTTTCCGCGAACCGGGTTAGAAAAACTTCCTTATCTCCTCCATTGCTGTCTCTCCCACACAGCAGTGGCCCAGGAAAGCGTAGCTCCAAAGAGGCAACCAATCAAAAATTTAATTTTGGCTAGTTCACTAGCATAAGAATAGGGCTGTTGCTCAAATACTAGTGAACATTGTACCAAGAAGGAACAAACGGCTCCCAGGGCGGAGAGGAGGGACAGGTTGTGAGCTTTGGGCGAAGGTTTGACGCTGTAGGACAGACAGGTTCTGTGAAAACTCATTGATAGTCTCCAGAAGGGTTTTAAGAGCTTGGTCATGTTGATTGTGCAGGGCACCTTGACCAATGAGCATTTGGTGGAGAGTATCCAAATCAATGGCCAGATCGCACTGTTAAGGGGAGCGGCACAGGGGAACCCAAGTGCAGACTCAGACGAGGAAACAGATGAATGAACCAAGGTATTTATTGTAACACAGGGAGATATGGAGTGCAGATCCAGGGAAGCTTGGATGAGTTGTAGGAAACCAGATGTGGAGGCTGAGGTTTGAATGTGCTTGGTTGGGACAGGTTAAACTGGTCCGGAGCGGAATCCAAGGGAGTGGTGGTGTGGTGAGATGTGAGACAGGAGCCAGAGGCAGGGCGGCAAAACTGCAGTGAGAGGATGAACAGCGTCGAGCAGGGTAACAGGATCTTTAATAATAATAATAATAATAGCTAGAAGCATGAACTGACTGAGTAGAGATTACGATCTGGCAGAGTGGAAGTGGCAGAACTGAGTATTTGTAGAGGTCTTGATAATGGAATGAGTTGCAGCTGGTAGAGATCTGCTCTGACTCCAGCACACCTGTCTCCAACCACACAATCACACTCAAACAGAAAGGGAAGGGGAGAGAGAGAGCGAGAGTGTACTGGGGGAATAGCTGCAGGTCAAGCAGACACCAGATGACCACTAGGGGGTGTGGCAGGAGCAGATGTGACACATTGTTGGCAGAATAGATGGATGCAGTTCAATGCATCATCAGTATAATTCACCAATATATTTCTTGGTAGTCCAAAAAATATTGCTATCAGTATTTACATATTTCCCAAAATCCATTCAGGAGTATTTTGTGCCTTTTGGCAAATTAGTTCTAATGATCTAAATTTGCGCTGTCGTAGCTGCCTGTAAACACAAAGTCCAGTTCAAAGTGAATGATGGCAGGCCCGTGTGGCAAATGGCTTATTTACATAAAGGCCTCCGGTAGCTCTGATTGGCTATGGCGCACCGGTCTGCCTAGTCTCCAGTCCTGGATGAGATGTTTTTATTAGGTGTTATTTTACTGCAGTGTCTATTAATAGTCCCACTCTATATTGCATACATAATTCCCAAACATTCTAAGAATTTATGAAAACGTTTGTCAGGAAAAAAAAGAAAAAAGATTAAAAGGATGTCATGTTGCTAAAACGATGTCAATTCCACTTTAAAGTACACGTAACCAGTTACACTTATTTCACCATTTTATTGTTCATGATAGTGTTTGTGTACTGTTTGTTGTACTTGGTGTGATCACTTAGTTTGTAGCCAATCAGATATTATATTTATATGACAGTAGTTGAATAAAGACTGAGAGAACAACTCAAATGAAATTATCATGAACTGATTGCCATTACCATAGATAATCTGAAAAACTTTCATAACAACCAGTCTCTTCATATGGTATTCTCCTGTAACTGCAAAAGGTAAAATATACTGAAAGTGTTAAATTAGATTGTTATTTGTCATATGCGACCTTACAGTGAAATGCTTACTTACAAGCCCTTAACCAACAATGTAGTTCAATAAATTTGACAATAAACTAAAATAAATAAACAAAAGTAAAAAATGTAATAAAAAGTAACACAATAAAATACCAATACAAGGCTATATAAAGGGTGTACCGGTACCGAGTCAATGTGCAGGGGTAGAGGTCATTTGTACATGTTGGTAGGGGTAAAGTGACCATGCATGGATAATAGACAGTGAGTAGCAGCAGTGTAAAAACAAAGAGGGGTGGACGCTGTTAAGGAGCCTTTTGGACCTAGACTTGGCGCTCTGGTACTGCTTGCCACGTGGTAGCAGAGACAATTTAGGGACTGATCCAAGACAATGTCTGTGGATGTTCCAATCACATTGGCATACTTACATTTGTGAAAAACGGAAGTCATTTTTTCTAAAGTAGCAGAGTCAAAGAACTCAAGGGGGAAGCACAAAAGCACATTCACAAACATGGTTGTACTTCAACATTATAGTTACCAAACTTCTGGTGAACACTTTTGTAGACTGGTGGCCTGCCAATGGTGTAGTCAAACTATGGTTATATACAGATGACATTTGTACTACACCATGCTTCATAATGACTAGCATCCATTTTTCAATGCGTTAATAGTAGTAGAGGCATTGTTCATTATCATGAGCCTATTTTACAATACAAATTAATCCTGACCCCTTTGGTGTGTATGGAATTAGTTATGCATGTGCTTGAAGAGATCCTGTCTGCTGTGTCACCAAACTAAATTCCATTTCCTCCCAAACGGGACAGCAGGACAGCCCATGTCATTGAGCCACTCATACTCAATTACCTTAGGGTCAACAAACGGAAATTGGCTTGAACATGGATCATTTTTAATCCTGTGGGGTGTATGAATAATTGACTCATCTTATTTCCTAAGGTATAGGCTCCCTCTGTACGTCACATCATAGTAATCTCAATTATAAGAAGTTGGGGCTTGTCTTGTCTGAGTGTGGTTTTAATCATCAGTTTGTGTGATACTGCCTCAGTGCCGTGTGCAAAGCCTACTAACCTACTAACGGAATCTGTCACTTCACCTTCGAGCACAGTTCAGGAGGTGAGTGGACAAGTATTATCCAACACATGTGCAGGACTAGCCAAGGAGATGCCTTTGTGAAGAGCTCAGAACAGCCAGGATCTAAAAGGCACTGTCAAAGGCAAACACATTCAAATTAATTATATTCAGTATAGAACATCAGCACTCAGTACCATAAAATATTTTTTTGTGGATTAGGTGAATTTCTACATGCACAACGTAAAACACCTTATAATGTGTCATATAAATGCTATATATTAATGCAACATTACAAGATCATGATGATCGCATCTGCTGATGTAAAAGGGGCTTTATAAATACATTTGAGTGATGAGAATGACATCACAGACTGTTCAATAGATGATCGCAAGGACATGGCTGAGTCATCACTGAATCATCACAGTTACACCACTATCCCATGAACAGTGTACTGTACCATCATAAAGTTGCACGGCAGCATCAAAGCACAAACAAAACCGCTGTGAGAACTCATACTTATCAAATTGTATAGTTTATGGCTAGGTTTTGCACAGGAAAGAGACGGGACAATTTGAGGCTGAAGGAATTATGAGAGATCCCGCGACAGTGAAAATAAAGAATCATCAACTATTTGCGTTGTAACAATAAATGAAGGCACCCGCCAATGGGCAAATAGGCTGCTTGCTTATTGTTTCATCTCACAAGGGAAATATAGCAAAAATTTAAATCGAAAGACATTTCTACATATGTAAGAATTAGAAACAAAAAGATTGCATTAGGCAGTCAAACACCTGTTCATGGATTAATTATACATATCTAAATCACAATAACGTACAGTAAAAAGGTATTTCCTTAATTAAGATTAGAATACCTTTGGAAATGATATCCCCCATGATCAGTTTCTGTCTCCTACCTCTTATTATATCTACACTATACTGTCAAGGCCTTGCCTTGTCAACACAGGAAATGGTTAGGCAAACCAATAGCCATATAGAGATGATCTATAATGTGTTATACCATCATTACACCAGACAGTTTTTAATAAAGAATTTGCCAAATTGACTGCCTGCTGTGTATGGCAAAGGATTACAGTGCTCTCTATACAGTTATACTCCCATAGTTACAACTGTGGTACGTAATCGCAGTCATTAAATTGAATAGTGACTGAAATATTTATTTTCGGACTTAAAGTACACTGCTCAAAAAAATAAAGGGAACACTAAAATAACACATCCTAGATCTGAATGAATGAAATATTCTTATTAAATACTTTTTCTTTACATAGTTGAATGTGCTGACAACAAAACACACAAAAATGATTAATGGAAATCAAATTTATCAACCCATGGAGGTCTGGATTTGGAGTCACACTCAAAATTAAAGTGGAAAACCACACTACAGGCTGATCCAACTTTGATGTCATGTCCTTCAAACAAGTCAAAATGAGGCTCAGTAGTGTGTGTGGCCTCCACGTGCCTGTATGACCTCCCTACAACGCCTGGGCATGCTCCTGATGGGGTGGCGGATGGTCTCCTGAGGGATCTCCTCCCAGACCTGGACTAAAGCATCCGCCATCTCCTGGACAGTCTGTGGTGCTGTCTGCTGACACACTCCAGCCACATGAGGTCTAGTATTGTCTTGCATTAGGAGGAACACAGGGCCAACCGCACCAGCATATGGTCTCACAAGGGGTCTGAGAATCTCATCTCGGTACCTAATGGCAGTCAGGCTACCTCTGGCGAGCACATGGAGGGCTGTGCGGCCCCCCAAAGAAATGCCACCCCACACCATGACTGACCCACCACCAAACCGGTCATGCTGGAGGATGTTGCAGGCAGCAGAACGTTCTCCACGGTGTCTCCAGACTCTGTCACATGTGCTCAGTGTGAACCTGCTTTCACCTGTGAAGAGCACAGGGCGCCAGTGGCGAATTTGCCAATCTTGGTGTTCTCTGGCAAATGTCAAACATCCTGCACGGTGTTGGGCTGTAAGCACAACCCCCACTTGTGGACGTCGGGCCCTCATACCACACTCATGGAGTCTGTTTCTGACCGTTTGAACAGACACATGCACATTTGTGGCCTGCTGGAGGTCATTTTGCAGGCTCTGGCAGTGCTCCTCCTGCTCCTCCTTGCACAAAGGTGGAGGTAGCGGTCCTGCTGCTGGGTTGTTGCCCTCCTACGGCCTCCTCCACGTCTCCTGATGTACTGGCCTGTCTGCGCCTCCATGCTCTGGACACTACGCTGACAGACACAGCAAACCTTCTTGCCACAGCTCGCATTGATGTACCAATCCCGGATGAGCTGCACTACCTGAGCCACTTGTGTGGGTTGTAGACTCCGTCTCATGCTACCACTAGAGTGAAAGCACCACCAGCATTCAAAAGTGACCAAAACATCAACCAGGAAGCATAGGAACTGAGAAGTGGTCTGTGGTCACCACCTGCAGAACCACTCCTTTATTGGGGGTGTCTTGCTAATTGCTTATAATTTCCACCTGTTGTCTATTCCATTTGCACAACAGCATGTGCAATTTATTGTCAATCAGTGTTGGTTCCGAAGTGGACAATTTGATTGACTTGGAGTTACATTGTGTTGTTTAAGTGTTCTCTTTATTTTTTTGAGCAGTGTATGATTGTTGTTTGAGTCTAATTAGGCCTCAAAAAGCCATCAGTCATAATAATCTAAGACATCCAAATTGAGACTCCTGGTGGAAGAAGTCAAAAAAATATATCCATGAGAGCTTGGCCCACTCACCACAGGAGATAAAGGCACACTCTTTCAGAGATACATAAGATATACCTTTATGTTATTTCCTCAGAAAATCCACTTAGAATATTAAAGAAAAATGTTACCTTTGTCCATCACCATTCAAGACCTTTTCCTACTTGTTCCATTAATATTGCATGTAGTCCATAAGTGGCTTTTGTTGTACTTATCAAATAAATGATGCATTTGGTATGAACGCCTGAGTGAGGGGCAGTCTTGAAGGATATTTAGAAAATCTCTGCTCAAACTGATGCATGTCAGGTCGGGGTAGATTCTTCCTCTTACCATTATGCTGTGATGGATGCTGGCTCATTTGTTGGTTGCCAGAGTTAAGAGAAGACAAACATTAAAGACAAGAGAAAAAGATGAATGTATTGTACAATATATGAGGCTGCAACATTTCAGTCATATCAGAATACATCAACAAGTCTGACAAGACAACGAACAGTATAATGTATTCTGGCACACAGAGTTAATCTCACTTGTTGTTTTGAGAAGTCTAAAACGAAAGTACATTAACATTGCATGAATACAACAGTTGGGAGATGAAAAAAAACACGTTTCTGCCGGTCCAACAAAATGTTTTACGACTTCACCCACGGGGATATTGGTTGTGTATTTTCAAATTGACCAAAACACAAGCATACGGTACACACGTTCTCCACTGCAGAACATGCTGCCACTGCTATTCTCTGTAGATTCCTCTCTCTCTCTAAACCAAGCACACGATTGGTAAACAGGTAACAATCATTGATGTCTCTCCCTTTGCCTGCTTTTCCTACCTACTATATCCTTCCTCCATTGATTCCTGCCTCCCCTGGTCTGAAATTGACAGCCATCCTTTATAACCTAGACTGATAGTCACTACAGTCCTTATATTGTACTACAGTATGAACACAGACTAATTCACCCGTCTTTGCTCTGTCTCACTCCAGTGCAAATGTTAGTGCCAGTGACTAACTCCAAGAGGTCTGGCGGTAGCTCATCCCCACACTTCACATCCACTTTGCAGAAAGGGCTTAGTGGAAGGCTTGGGCTGAGAGAATCAAGGGTGTTAGTGCAGTAAATCTTGACACCAATCTTGAACTAAATGTTATTTTGATATGTTCTCACCACATCTCCTAGCTTGCGAGATTGTGCCCTCGTTAACACACAAGCAGGAAAAACATGGGGAAATGCTTGAACCAATTTCTCATCTGTAGTTCGGATTTATGTGTTGTCTACTACCTCCAACACAGGAGTAACGTTACCACCAGCAATATCGTTCCGTAGTAGCAATGTAGACACTACACCAACACGGAAATGTCCTGATACCAAGTCTGACACTAAGTGGACCCAGTGTAGTGGTACAGGTAATGCTTTTGTCTCTATACCCTGTATTATGACATGCGAGCCACACTACATTTCAGGAGACCAGGGTAAAGCATCAGTAACAATTACTGACTGGATAGGCTTTTGATCAGCTTGTTCTCCGGTTAAGGAAACACAACCGGCAGAGATAAACGGAGCATAGACAGGATACGGTTTCTCAAATGCTGAATCAATAACTCGATCCAATGGACGAGCCAAAGACTTGACTAAACCCAAACTTTTCATTTTTGGGGACGGTGACAGGGACTGTTTCGGTTTATTTTTCAAAACCGGGCAGTCCGCAATCACGTGACCCTTTTCGTGACAGTAAAAAGATTCACGGATTTCATAAACGCTTAGGGTTGTCAGAGGAAAAGCGTCCTGAACGAGGCTCTGATGACGTAATCATCCGTCCTTCAAAACGAGGTGCACCAAAGACATTCCTGTGTGTCAAAGCGTACTCATCTGCCAACACTGCTGCTTGGGCCACTTTCTGTTCATTTAAATGAACTACAATTCTATCTGGGAGGTTGCTTTTAAAGTCCTCCAACAGCATCAACTCCCGAATATCAGAAAAGGTGTTAGCTTTGCTGGCTGAACACCAGCGATTAAACAGAGACTCTTTGTCCCTAGTTTCTTGTGGTTCCTGAAGCGCTGTCTATAAGCTTCAGGCACCAACTCATAAGCCCGCAACACGGTAGCTTTAACGGTATCTTAGTGTAAACTGTCTTCCAGGAAGAGAGCAGCTACTTCTTTCTGGGCTTTCCCAGACAATTTACATTGCAACAGGAGCGGCCAAACATCGAGTGGCCAATGCAGCGCAGCTGTCACGCGCTCAAACGCAGAGAAATAGGAATCAACTTCCGACTCTCGAAATGGAGGGACTAAAGCAATATTTTTACTCACATCGAAGTGGGCTTGATGATGAGCAGCTTGTGGAGTCGCACTGGAGCCAGCATCTAGCTCTAGTTGTCGGCTCCTCACCTCCTTGTCAGCTTTATTTTCCTTATTTCAAGTTCAAAATTCATCTGTCTTATCTTTTTGCTGCATTTCTAAACGGGCCATTTTCACCTTCAGCCTAGCGGTCCTGTCTGAACGACCTGAAGCAGAAGATAAAGGGTCAAATCGGGGCAATGTAAAGGGGGTACGAGCAAGCCCTTCCTCCGCCCTGTCCTCCGACTTGGCAACGGAAGGTCTACCCGTCTCCTCTCCTTGCAATGAGAGAATTCGTTCTCTCATTAAACCCTCCCTGACTAGCACCAAAAGCTCAGCCTTAAGGGCTTTCTCAGGGATAACGAATCCATAATGGTCAGAAATAGCTATAAGGTCTACTTTACGAAACCTCACCAAACAAAAAATAGAGGGCGCTTCAAAGAACTTGGGGCAGTTATCTTGTACACAGCAATCTACTGAACACACAAACTAAACAAGTCATCCAAACTCTCAACCCACCATCACACCTCAATCACTTAACACAGAGAGCTCAGAGCAGAAAGGTTCAGTGGGTTTAATGGAAGGATCCAGGATGAGCCCCCATTATGTTACGCACGCCTCTATGAAGAGGGAACACAACACCCTGCTAAAACTCAACTCTCTGTGAAGTGAAAGAGGTATGGACTGTAGGTGTGAGTAAGGATGACAAAAGGCAGAGAATTTACCATTTACTAGGAATATATTCCGTAACACGGTAATATGGGGAGAAGGGGCTGGACGGAACCAAAGTAAAGAAAGTAAATCTCAAAGCCCACTCTCCTACCTTACCTGCCTACCCACTACTTACCTAATTTAGCACCACCTGGTGCCCTAACCAAAATACAGGGGGTGGTCCGCCCAGGTCTTACCTAGTGTGCCAAGACAGTGAATATACTACAGGTATATCAAATCAAATTTATTTATATAGCCCTTCGTACATCAGCTGATATCTCAAAGTGCTGTACAGAAACCCAGCCTAAAACCCCAAACAGCAAGCAATGCAGGTGTAGAAGCACGGTGGCTAGGAAAAACTCCCTAGAAAGGCCAAAACCTAGGAAGAAACCTAGAGAGGAACCAGGCTATGTGGGGTGGCCAGTCCTCTTCTGGCTGTGCCGGGTGGAGATTATAACAGAACATGGCCAAGATGTTCAAATGTTCATAAATGACCAGCATGGTCGAATAATAGTAAGGCAGAACAGTTTAAACTGGAGCAACAGCACAGTCAGGTGGACTGGGGACAGCAAGGAGTCATCATGTCAGGTATTCCTGGGGCATGGTCCTAGGGCTCAGGTCCTCCGAGAGAGAGAAAGAAAGAGAGAATTAGAGAGAGCATATGTGGGATGGCCAGTCCTCTTCTGGCTGTGCCGGGTGGAGATTATAACAGAACATGGCCAAGATGTTCAAACGTTCATAAATGACCAGCATGGTCAAATAATAATAAGGCAGAACAGTTGAAACTGGAGCAGCAGCACAGTCAGGTGGACTGGGGACAGCAAGGAGTCATCATGTCAGGTAGTCCTGGGGCATGGTCCTAGGGCTCAGGTCCTCCGAGAGAGAGAAAGAGAGAAGGAGAGAAACGCACACTTCACACAGGACACCGAATAGGACAGGAGAAGTACTCCAGATAACAAACTGACCCTAGCCCCCGACACATAAACTACTGCAGAACAAATACTGGAGGCTGAGACAGGAGGGGTCAGGAGACACTGTGGCCCCATCCGAGGACACCCCCGGACAGGGCCAAACAGGAAGGATATAACCCCACCCACTTTGCCAAAGCACAGCCCCCACACCACTAGAGGGATATCTTCAACCACCAACTTACCATCCTGAGACAAGGCTGAGTATAGCCCACAAAGACCTCCGCCACGGCACAACCCAAGGGGGGGAGGGGGGGGGGCAACACAGACAGGATGACCACATCAGTAAATCAACCCACTCAGGTGACGCACCCCCCCCCAGGGACGGCATGAGAGAGCCCCAGTAAAGCCAGTGACTCAGCCCCTGTAATAGGGTTAGAGGCAGAGAATCCCAGTGGAAAGAGGAGACCCGGCCAGGCAGAGACAGCAAGGGCGGTTCGTTGCTCCAGAGACTTTACGTTCACCCTCCCACCCCTGGGCCAGACTACACTCAATCATATGACCCACTGAAGAGATGAGTCTTCAGTAGAGACTTAAAGGTTGAGACCGAGTTTGCGTCTCTGACATGGGTAGGCAGACCGTTCCATAAAAATGGAGCTCTATAGGAGAAAGCCCTGCCTCCAGCTGTTTGCTTAGAAATTCTAGGGACAATTAGGAGGCCTGCGTCTTGTGACCGTAGCGTACGTGTAGGTATGTACGGCAGGACCAAATCAGAGAGATAGCATTACATGGGCTTTGTAGGTTAGCAGTAAAACCTTGAAATCAGCCCTTGCTTTGACAGGAAGCCAGTGTAGAGAGGCTAGCACTGGAGTAATATGATCAATTTTTTTGGTTCTAGTCAGGATTCTAGCAGCCGTATTTAGCACTAACTGAAGTTTATTTAGTGCTTTATCCGGGTAGCCGGAAAGTAGAGCATTGCAGTAGTCTAACCTAGAAGTGACAAAAGCATGGATTAATTTTTCTGCATCATTTTTGGACAGAAAGTGTCAGATTTGTGCAATGTTACGTAGATGGAAAAAAGCTGTCCTTGAAATGGTCTTGATATGTTCTTCAAAAGAGAGATCAGGGTCCAGAGTAATGCCGAGGTCCTTCACAGTTTTATTTGAGACGACTGTGCAACCATTAAGATTAATTGTCAGATTCAACAGAATATCTCTTTGTTTCTTGGGACCTAGAACAAGCATCTCTGTTTTGTCCGAGTTTAAAAGTAGAAAGTTTGCAGCCATCCACTTCCTTATGTCTGAAACACATTCTTCTAGCAAGGGCAATTTTGGGGCTTCACCATGTTTCATTGAAATGTACAGCTGTGTGTCATCCGCATAGCAGTGAAAGTTAACATTATGTTTTCAAATAACATCCCCAAGAGGTAAAATATATAGTGAAAACAATAGTGGTCCTAAAACGGAACCTTGAGGAACACCGAAATTTACAGTTGATTTGTCAGAGGACAAACCATTCACAGAGACAAACTGATATCTTTCCGACAGATAAGATCTAAACCAGGCCAGAACTTGTCCGTGTAGACCAATTTGGGTTTCCAATCTCTCCAAAAGAATGTGGTGATCGATGGTATCAAAAGCAGCAATAAGGTCTAGGAGCACGAGGACAGACGCAGAGCCTCGGTCCGATGCCATTAAAATGTAATTTACCACCTTCACAAGTGCCGTCTCAGTGCTATGATGGAGTCTAAAACCAGACTGAAGCATTTCGTATACATTGTTTGTCTTCAGGAAGGCAGTGAGTTGTTGCGCAACAGCCTTTTCTAAAATTTTTGAGAGGAATGGAAGATTCGATATAGGCCGATAGTTTTTTATATTTTCTGGGTCAAGGTTTGGCTTTTTCAGGAGAGGCTTTATTACTGCCACTTTTAGTGAGTTTGGTACACATCCGGTGGATAGAGAGCCGTTTATTATGTTCAACATAGCAGGGCCAAGCACAGCACTCTTTCAGTAGTTTAGTTGGAATAGGGTCCAGTATGCAGCTTGAAGGTTTAGAGGCCATGATTATTTTCATCATTGTGTCAAGAGATATAGTACTAAAACACTTGAGCGTCTCTCTTGATCCTAGGTCCTGGCAGAGTTGTGCAGACTCAGGACAACTGAGCTTTGAAGGAATACGCAGATTTAAGGAGGAGTCCGTAATTTGCTTTCTAATAATCATAATCTTTACCTCAAAGAAGTTCATGAATTTATCACTGCTAAAGTGAAAGTCATCCTCTCTTGGGGAATGCTGCTTTTTAGTTAGCTTTGCGACAGAATCAAAAAGGAATTTCGGATTGTTCTTATTTTCCTCAATTAAGATAGAAAAATACGATGATTGAGCAGCAGTAAGGGCTCTTCGGTACTGCACAGTACTGTCTTTCCAAGCTAGTCGGAAGACTTTTAGTTTGGTGTGGCGCCATTTCCGTTCCAATTTTCTGGAAGCTTGCTTCAGAGCTCGGGTATTTTCTGTGTACCAGGGAGCTAGTTTCTTATGAGAAATGTTTTTAGGGGTGCAACTGCATCTAGGGTATTGCGCAAGGTTAAATTGAGTTCCTCAGTTAGGTGGTTAACTGATTTTTGTCCTCTGGCGTCCTTGGGTAGGCAGAAGGAGTCTGGAAGGACATCAAGGAATCTGTGTTGTCTGTGAACGACTTTTTAAGATCCTTGGTTGGGGTCTGAGCAGATTATTTGTTGCAATTGCAAACGTAATAAAATGGTGGTCCGATAGTCCAGGATTATGAGGAAAAACATTAAGATCCACAACATTTATTCTATGGGACAAAACTAGGTCCAGCGTATGACTGTGACAGTGAGTGGGTCCAGAGACATGTTGGACAAAACCCACTGAGTCGATGATGGCTCCGAAAGCCTTTTGGAGTGGGTCTGTGGACTTTTCCATGTGAATATTAAAGTCACCAAAGATTAGAATATTATCCGCTATGACGACAAGGTCCGATAGGAATTCAGGGAACTCAGTGAGGAACGCTGTATATGGCCCAGGAGGCCTGTAAACAGTAGCTATAAAAAGTGATTGAGTAGGCTGCATAGATTTCATGACTAGAAGCTCAAAAGACGAAAACGTCTATTTTTTTTGTAAATTGAAATTTGCTATCGTAAATGTTAGCAACACCTCCGCCTTTGCGGGATGCACAGGGGATATGGTCACTAGTGTAGCCAGGAGGTGAGGCCTCATTTAACACAGTAAATTCATCAGGCTTAATCCATGTTTCAGTCAGGCCAATCACATCAAGATTATAATCAGTGATTAGTTCATTGACTATAATTGCCTTTGAAGTAAGGGATCTAACATTAAGTAGCCCTATTTTGAGATGTGAGGTATCATGATCTCTTTCAATAATGACAGGAATGGAGGTGGTCTTTATCCTAGTGAGATTGCTAAGGCGAACACCGCCATGTTTAGTTTTGCCCAACCTAGGTCGAGGCACAGACACGGTCTCAATGGTGATAGCTGAGCTGACTACACTGACAGGTCAGGCTTGGTCTTGTTTGTGGGTGAGTCCCAGAAAGAGGGCCAATTATCTACAAATTCTATCTTTTGGGAGGGGCAGAAAACAGTTTTCAACCAGCGATTGAGTTGTGAGACTCTGCTGTAGAGCTCATCACTCCCCTAACTGGGAGGGGGCCAGAGACAATTACTCGATGCCGACACATCTTTCTAGCTGATTTACACGTAGAAGCTATGTTGTGCTTGGTGATCTCTGACTGTTTCATCCTAACATTGTTGGTGCCGACGTGGATAACAATATCTCTATACTCTCTACACTCGCCAGTTTTAGCTTTAGCCAGCACCATCTTCAGATTAGTCTTAACGTCGGTAGCCCTGCCCCCCGGTAAACAGTGTATGATCACTGGATGATTCGTTTTAAGTCTAATACTGCGGGTAATGGAGTCGCCAATGACTAGAGTTTTCAATTTGTCAGAGCTAATGGTGGGAAGCTTCGGTGTCTCAGACCCCGTAACGGGAGGAGTAGAGACCAGAGAAGACTCGGCCTCTGACTCCGACCAGCTGCTTAATGGGGAAAACCGGTTGAAAGTGTATTTCCTTCCAGAAACCGTGAGAAAGTTGTCCGGCTGCGGGGACTGTGCCAGGGGATTTATACTACTATCTGTACTTACTGGTGGCACAGACGCGGTTTCATCCTTTCCTACACTGAAATTACCCTTGCCTAGCGATTGCGTCAGAAGCTGGGCTTGTAGCACAGCTATCCTCACCGTAAGGCGAGTACAGCGACTGCAATTAGAAGGCATCATGTTAATGTTACTACTTAGCTTCGGCTGTTGGAGGTCCTGACGAATCGTGTCCAGATAAAGCGTCCAGAGTGAAAAAGTTGAGGAGGAAAAAACAAAAATATAAATGCTAATTAAAAAGTAAAAACCGTAAATTTGTCAGGTAGCAAAACAGGTTGGCAACAAAACGCACAGCAACTCGAAAACAAGTCTGTATGCCCCCGGGCCTCCCCTTTTATAGCTTCAGAAGGCATTGGAAATTGGAGACAGCTGCATCCTAACGAGGGGGCTGGGTCAGCTCTCCAATTAATCGTGGAGTCGACCAATCAGCTGCTGGGGGATTTCAGGAAGCCATCTCCTGAAACACACTAAAATACACAAACTACAACACAGAAACTGGGGAACAAAACACTAGCTAAAGGCAATAAAAATGGAACAGTGTGGCCACTGTTAGAATCTCCCCAGTCGAGAGCTTGTATGTGAGTGGCTTATAAAGCACTTGACCAAAAACCTTGCACACTGTACATTGTCTATGCGTGTGTGTCTGCTTGTCTATGCGTGTGTGTGAGGTAAGAAACGTACACTACATCAACATACGACACAAGACTTAATTCATGTTACCTTTGCAATGGAATTCCTACAACTTTTCTTTTCCCAGTGGCAGAACAACGGTCTAACATTGAACTGATTCCAGAATTGCATGTACAAAAAAAATCACATTTTTGCATCACAGACAAAGATTTTGGCTGACAGAATATTGGTATTCACAGAATACTGGTCTTTAAACATTCAGATTTACAGATAAAATGCTTAAATACACTACCGGTCAAAAGTTTCAGAACCGCTACACATTCAAGGCTTTTTCTTATTTTGACTATTTTCTACATTGTCAAATAATAGTGAAGACATCAAAACTATGAAATAACACATAACATATGGAATCATGTAGTTACCAATAAAGTTTTAAACAAATAAAAAAGTTTTATGTTTTAGTCTTCAATAGCCACCCTTTGCCTTGATGACAGCTTTGCAAACTCTTGTCATTCTCTCATCCAGCTAAACCTGAAATGCTTTTCCAACAGTCTTGAACGAGTTCCCACATATGCTGAGCACTCGTTGGCTGTTTTTCCTTCACACTGCAGTCCGACTCATCCCAAACCATCTAAATTGAGTTGAGGTCGGGTGATTGTAAAGGCAAGGTCATCTGATGCAGTACTCCAACACTTTCCTTCTTGGTAAAATAGCCCTTACACAGCCTGGAGGTGTGTTTTGGATCATTGTCCTGTTGAAAAACAAATGATAGTCCCACTTTGCCCAAACCAGATGGGACGTTGTATCGCTGCAGAATGTTGTGGTAGCCATGCTGGTTAGGTGTGCCTTGAATTCTAAATAAACCACATACAGTGTCACCAGCAAAGTACCCCCACACCATAACACCTCCTACACCATGCTTTACAGTGGGAAATACACAGAGATCATCCGTTCACCCACACTGTGTCTCTCAAAAATCTCCAATTTGGACTCCAGAACAAGGACAAACTATTATTCTAAAGAAAAACCATTGAATAAGTGATCTAAAACTTTTGACCGGTAGTGTATATTCAGTGATACAACATCACATACATTGACATCAGATGACATTATCAGTAAATACTTGCTATTTATTTAGTAAATGTTATGGTACAGTACCAAAGCAGTCCTTCCTTGTTTGTAGCTTCATTTGAGTTCACTGTTATTCCGGTCAGAACAAAGCAATCAAATCGGAGAATTTTGGGGGGGAATTTATATGGAAACCCGTGCACGCACCCACACAGATGCAACCACACATGCATTCCAACATACATGTCATATTTGCCTGAGTCAACTGGTTTAAGGAATGGTTTTAAGCAGCAATCGTATATTCACTCCTGGGGGTTTCAGTATTCATGAGAATGCATTCTCAATAGGTTGTACTGTACATCAGTGGCGGTCGGTGCAGTTTATGATTAGGGAGGCACATTTTTTTTAATGAGCATGGCCTTATCTCTATCACAGCATATTGGACAACTGTGATTCATATGCTATTCACCCAGTTTAATGTAACATTGATAGGTTTAGGTTACTACTGTATATGATCCTCGAATTTGCCCATAACCCATCATGAGGTTGCTACAATCTAGCCTAGTAAATAAAGTTTATAACGTATGTACACAGGTCGAGAGACTATTGTAACGGTCGTCATCTGATGAAGGATCGGACCAAAGCACAGCGTGGTAAATGTTCATGATTTTTATCAACAACTGAACACTAGAACAAAAATAACAAAGTGCAAAACGAAACTGAAACAGTCCTGTCAGGTGCAGAACACTAAACAGAAAACAACTACCCACAAAACACAGGTGGGAAAAAGCTACCTAAGTATGGTTCCCAATCAGAGACAACGATAGACAGCTGTCCCTGATTGAGAACCATATCCGGCCAAAACATAGAAAATTTAACATAGAATGCCCACCCAAATCACACCCTGACCAAACCAAAATAGAGACATAAAAAGTTTTCTAAGGTCAGGGCGTGACAAGAATCATCTGGCCAAGTGCATAAAGTTCCCTCAGCGCTCACAACAAGCATCTGAAAAAAGTCCCTCTACTTCTATTCAAGATGAAAATTATGAATCAGACACCTTATCGATAGCAACAGCTCTTGGTCCTCTTGGAATCAGAAGGTTTTTTTGACTGAATGGAGGAACGTAGTCAGAGAAATGCTGATAAATGTCTTGCTCAAGTTGTGTATGGAACTGGTTCACCTCTGATGCTCACAGGCAAAGTGTATTGGAAGAGCTTTCTGAATGTTCTTCGCTCAGCATACACCCCTCCAACCAGACATGCTTTATGTACTAATTTGCTGGATACAGAGTTCAAGTGAAGGTCAAGAAAATCATAGATCATCATCATCACTGTATTGCAATCATCTCTGATGGGTGGTTCGAATGTTCGTGGGAAGGAATGATTAACTACATCATCTCCACCCCTCAACGAGTATTATACAAGAGCACAGACACATCGGTCTCTACCTTGCAGATGTGCTGAAGGCAGTCATCAATGACCTTGGACCACAGAAGGTATTTGTACTGGTGACAGACAATGCTGTGAACATGAAGGCTGCTTGGTCTAAAATGGAGGAGTCCTACCCTCAAATCACACCCATTGGCTGTGCTGCTCACACATTGAATCTGCTCCTCAAAGACATCATGGCACTGAAAACAAAGGATTCACTCTACAAGAGAGCCAAGGAAATGACGAGGTATGTAAAGGCTCATCAAGTTATAGCAGCAATCTACCAGACCAAGCAAAGTGAGAAGAAGAGCACCACATTGAAGCTGCCCAGCAACACCCATCTGGATGGTGTTGTCATGATGTTTGACAGTCTCATGGGGGGATTGTCAATGCTAGCCACACAGGGTGGATAAGTGACATGCTCTGGAAGTTCAGATTTAGTAGGAGATGCCTGGTGAGAGGTGAGGTAGCCTGAATGAAACCTCAAAGTTTAGTGTCGCATCGTTTCATTTTTAACCAATGTTTTGCTGGGTCCCCTGCCCTTTGAGTTAGTCCAGCATAGTTTAAGACATGAGGGAAATAGTCAAGCCTGAATCGATCAGAGCATCACAGGTTAAGTTGTCCTCAAAGACTTCTTTGAGGTATGGCCTCTGAGTTGATTTTCCTTGTCATATCACCAACAAAGTGGAGTGGGTGTTCACAATGGTGTGGTGTGTTATCTGTGTCAATTGTCAAGATAGACTGGCGTACTTCGTGATCAAGTGGGTCATTATCAGAGTTTCAGTGGAATCTGCTATTGCGATGTTACTTACCTTGTGTGTTGCAACATTTGTATCTGAGTCTATAACCAAAGCCCGTGGGCTTGTTTCTTGATCGAGCGGGCACTGAACTAGGTTTCGAGTGAGAGCGGGGGTCATTTGATTAAGTCCTTGCTAATAGAGTTCATTTTGGCGGTCCCTTTCTCCAGTAATTTTGACTTTTGATGCCTCAAAAGCTGTGCTCGCAAGCTCTCTGATTTCTGAGATTGTCAAACATACGTGGGCTGTAAGGAGCAAGCAGTTAATGAAGTTGGGATACATGTTCGACAGAATCATTTCTTTGAATGGTAATAGCTCTACCATCCTGTTTCAGTGAGTTGGCCAAAGTAATCTGAAAGAAGCCTTTGGTAGTATGCTTGCGGGTGTTCATTCTGATCTTGTTTGACAGTGTTAGCCAGCGACCTGTCATGTTCGCGATTTGCAGAGCCACTGAATTCTATTTTCAAAGCCGTGACAAGTTTTGCATGGTCGTGTTGCTGTTGTGAACAGAAATCTTGTCATGTGTCTATTTGACGTTCACTTCAACAGGTTAAGACTGTCAGTATCTGTAGCATTCGGGTAGCCATCCAAGGCGTCCTCTATGTCTGCTAAGAATGTCTCAGTGTCGTTTGGCTTCCATGGAAGCGTTACCCTCTCCCAAATTAAACTCTATAGATGTTTTAGGTATAATAGGTATTAATCATAATCTTGTATCATATCACCATTCTGAACAGTCGTAAACTCCTTGCACATGCAAAAACCCGAGCATTACTTATGATTCAGTACTACACAAATTGGTTTAATTATTTATTTACTAGCTAATTAAAATGGGAACACAGGATAAACACACACACACACTGCATCAGTTATTGAATGAAGACTTAATAGGCTGAAAACAGGTCCCTGGCGGAATAACAACAACATGTATGCTTATTAAGGAGAGAGAAGGACAGAGACTTAACTTTTAAGGCTAGGGGGCAGTATTCGGAAGTTTGAGGTGCCCAAAGTAAACTGCCTGTTAGTCAGGCTCAGAAGCTATGATTGGATAAAAAACACTCTAAAGTTTCTAAAACTGTTAAAATAATGTCTGTGAGTATAACAGAACTGATTTGGCAGGTGAAACCCCGAGGACGATACATTTTTGAGGCCATTGGACTTTTCAATGCTTTTCTATGGGAAAGTCTAATAATTAGGACCCAGATTGCAGTTCCTATGACTTCCACTAGATGTCAAGTCTTTAGAAATTGTTTCATGAAAAATGAAGAAGTATTCATAGTATCCCTCAGAAAGACTCTAGTCTTTTGGCGTGCGTGAATGAGTGCGCGCTCCTAGTTATTTTTCTCCGGTATTGATCACAGTATATCCCGTCTTAAATTTGATTTGATTATTTACATATTAGGGTACCTGAGGTTCGATTAGAAACGTTGTTTGAATTCTTTGGACGAAGTTTAAAGGTAACTTTTTAGATTCCTTTGTGGGCATGTTGGAACAGGTGTTTTTCTGAATCAAATGCACCAAATAAACTGATCCTCAAAGGTAAGTGATTTATGTTTTCGCTATTTTTGAGTTTTGTGACACCTGTGCAGGTTATGAATTCATGTTAATGCAGGAAGTGGGTGAGGCGCTTTCCTCAGATGATGAAATGCTATGCTTTCGCCGTAAAGCCTATTGTAAATCGGACAAAGTGGTTTGATTACCAAGATTCTAAGCTAAAGTGTATAACACCTGTATTTTTATGAATGTTTAATATTACTGCTTTTGTATTTTGAATTTCGCGTTCTGCAAATTCACCGTATGTTGTCGAGGTGGGACGCTAGTGTCCCAATGGCCTGAAAGAAGTTAACATTACCACATTCAGAAACTACACTCACAACAACCATATACTTTCCACATGAACCACTGCCCGCTTTGAGCAATAAAACAATGTATTGACGTAAAATACCTGTATTTGCCTGGGATCTCTCAGCAGCCTTGGGAAGGGGGTTGGTCCTTGTCACGGCACGCTGGTAAAGCCCTGATTGTCCAAAATGGTTCAAACAACTCTTCTCCGGTGACTTGTCGTGTGGTCCTGAACAGAACTACAGAGTTGATTTTCCTCCCATTCGCTCTTGAAGATGCTTATTTGAAGATAGGCTAGCTAGCCGTATTGATGGTTCCCCAGTGGGGTGGTGAGAGTAGCGCAATACGATGGTTTGAGCAGAGCAACAGGATGGTCCCACCTAAATTAACTTCCGAAGATACTTTGCTCATCAGCCGTACCAGTTATTGTCCGGGAGGTGAGTTTGTCTCCACCTCGTGTTGAGATTCGAAGTTCAAACCATTTTAACCTCTTGAAGCTAGGGGGCACTATTTTTATGTTTGGAAAAATAACGTTTCCAAAGGGCCAATTTCTCAGGACCAGATGCTAGAATATGCATATAATTGACAGATTGGGATAGAAAACACTCTAAAGTTTCCAAAACGGTCAAAATATTGTCTGTGAGTATGACAGAACTGATATTGCAGGTGAAACCCTGAGAAAAATCAAACCAGGAAGTGGCTTCCATTTTGAAAACTCCATGTTCCATAGCCTCCCTTTGCTCCATTTAAAGGGATATCAGAAGAGCCAGAAAGATAACATCGCGTCAGGTGGTCACATGAGTTTTGCTCGCGCAACAGAGTTTGGACAGCTATCGTTTTTCCCTCTCCTACTGATAAAGACATTTGCGGTTGATATATAATCCATTATATATTTTAAAAACAACCTGAGGATTGATTATAAACAACATTTGACATGTTTCTGTGGACATTGCGGATATTATTTGGAATTTGTGTCTGCGTTGTCGTGACCTCTCTTTGCTTTGGATTTCTGAACATAACGTGCCAAACAAACTTCTTTGGATATAAAAATAATCTTTATGGAACAAAAGGAACATTTGTTGTGTAACTGGGAGTCTCGTGAGTGAAAACATCCAAAGATCAAAGGTAAACGATTCATTTGATTGCTTTTCTGATTTTCGTGACCAAGCTACCTGATATCAAGTGTACTTAATGTTTTGTCATGCGATCGATAATCTTACACAAACGCTTGGATTGCTTTTGACATGACAGGTGGATTAACAAAAGGCAAATCTGTGTTTTGCCATATTGAACTTGTGATTTCATTAATATATATTTTTTTTGTAATATTATGTGAATGTGGAGCTATGCTATTCAGCAGTTGTTGATGACAATTATCCCGCTAAAGAGATGGGTAGCATCAAGAAGTTAAGCGCGCAGTTTCATCTTCACGCTTTTCTGGTCTAATGTGTAAATTCATAAATCATAATTTATACCTTTTGCTTGAAAGGGGTGGTTCTGGCAGGCTGACACGCTCCCTGTCCTCACTTTGGGGTGGTGATTACTCACTTTGCAAAGTTATGGAAAACAATTATCTCTTATAGCTTCTTAAATCGCATCCTTCTCTCAAAACCTGTTACGGCTAGATGGAAGCCCTCGAAAAACATCCGGTGAAATGGCAGAGAGCCAAATTCCAATTCAATTACTATAAATATTAAACTTTCATGAAATCACACATGCAATACACCAAATTAAAGCTACACTTATTGTTAATCCAGCCAACGTGTAAGATTTTAAAAAGGCTTCACGGCGAAAGCAAACCATGCTATTATCTGAGGACAGCACCCCATCAAACAAACAACATATTTCATCCCGCCAGGAGCGACACAAAACTCAGAAATAACAATATAATTCATGCCTTACCTTATCTTCTTTTGTTGGCACTCCAAAATGTCCCATAAATATCACAAATGGTCCTTT